>NC_079376.1:532500-540000 GCF_021018895.1 Seriola aureovittata | reverse complement strand
TAAAGTTGTCATTTCCTTCCATCTTCCACCTCTCCACCGCTCATCCTCTCCACCGCTCATCCTCTCATCCTCTCCTCCTCTCATCCTCTCCACCTCTCATCCTCTCCTCCTCTCATCCTCTCCACCTCTCATCCTCTCATCCTCTCATCCTCTCCTCCTCTCCCTCCTCTCATCCTCTCCACCTCTCATCCTCTCATCCTCTCATCCTCTCCTCCTCTCCTCCTCTCATCCTCTCCTCCTCTCATCCTCTCATCCTCTCCTCTCATCCTCTCATCCGCTCATCCTCCTCTCCTCTACACCTCTCCTCCTCTCATCCTCTCATCCTCTCCACCTCTCATCCTCTCATCCTCTCCTCCTCTCCTCCTCTCATCCTCTCATCCTCTCCTCTCATCTTCTCATCCTCTCCTCCTCTCATCCTCTCATCCTCTCCTCCTCTCATCCTCTCATCCTGTCCTCCTCTCATCCTCTGGTCCTCTCCACCTCTCATCCTCTCATCCTGTCCTCCTCTCCTCCTCTCATCCTCTCATCCTCTCCTCTCCTCTCCTCTACACCTCCCCTCCTCCCCTCCTCTCCCTCTCCTCCTCTCACCTCCCATCCTCTCCACCTCTCCTCCTCTCCACCTCCCATCCTCTCCACCTCTCATCCTCTCCACCTCTCATCCTCTCATCCTCTCCTCTCCTCTCCTCTACACCTCCCCTCCTCTCCTCCTCTCATCCTCTCATCCTCTCATCCTCTCATCCTCTCCTCCTCTCAACCTCCCCTCCTCTCCTCCTCTCATCCTCTCATCCTCCTCCTCCCCTCCTCTCATCCTCTACACCTCCCCTCCTCTCCTCCTCTCCTCTACACCTCTCCTCCTCTCCACCTCTCATCCTCTCCTCCTCTCCATCTCCCCTCCTCTCCTTCCTCTCCTCTCCTCCTCCCCTCCTCTCATCCTCTCCACCTCCCCTCCTCTCCTCCTCCCCTCCTCTCATCCTCTCTCCTCTCCTCTACACCTCTCATCCTCTCCTCTCCTCTCCTCTCCTCTCCTCCTCCTCTCCTCCTCTCCTCCTCCCCTCCTCTCCTCCCTCCTCTCCTCTCTTCTCCTCTCCTCCCCTCCTCTCCTCCTCCCCTCCTCTCCTCCTCTCCTCTCCTCCTCTCCTCTCTCTCCTCTCCTCCTCCTCTCCTCCTCTCCCCTCCCCTCCTCTCCTCATCCTCCTCTCCACCTCCCCTCCTCTCCTCCTCTCATCCTCTCATCCTCCTCCTCCCCTCCTCTCATCCTCTCCACCTCCCCAACCTCCCCTCCTCTCTCCTCTCCTCCTCTCCTCTCCTCTCCTCCTCCTCCCCACCTCCTCCTCTCTCCTCTCCTCTCTTCTCCTCTCCTCTCCCTCTCATCCTCTCATCCTCTCCTCTCACCCTCCTCTCCTCCTCCTCCCTCCTCTCCTCCTCTCTCCTCCTCTCCTCTCCTCTCCTCCTCTCCCCTCCTCCTCCTCCTCCCCTCTCTCTCCTCTCCTCCTCTCCTCCTCCCCTCCCCTCCTCCCTCCTCTCCTCTCTCCTCTCCTCTCCTCTCTCCTCTCCTCTCCTCCTCTCATCCTCATCCTCCTCCTCCCTCCTCTCATCCTCTCCTCCCTCCCCTCCTCTCCACCTCCCCCTCCTCCCTCCTCTCCTCCCACCTCCCCTCCTCATCCTCCTCCCTCCTCCTCCCTCCTCCCTCCTCTCCTCTCCTCCTCTCCTCCTCCTCTCCTCCTCTCCCTCCTCTCCTCCTCCTCCCTCCTCTCCTCCTCACCTCTCCTCTCCTCCTCTCCCTCCTCTCCTCCTCCTCCTCCTCTCCCTCTCCTCTCCTCCTCACCCTCCTCTCCTCTCCTCCTCTCCTCCCTCCCCTCCTCTCCCCTCCTCTCCTCTCCTCCTCCCTCCTCTCCTCTCCTCCTCTCCTCCTCTCCTCCTCTCCTCTCCTCTCCCCTCCTCTCCTCCTCCCCTCCTCTCCTCTCCTCCTCTCCTCCTCTCCTCCTCTCTCCCCTCCTCTCCTCTCCTCTCCTCTCCTCCTCTCCTTCCTCCCCCTCCTCTCCTCCTCTCTCCTCTCCTCCCCTCCTCCCCTCCTCTCCCTCTCCTCCTCCCTCCTCTCCTCCTCCCCTCCTCCTCCTCCTCACCCTCCTCTCCTCCTCTCCTCTCCTCTCCTCTCCCTCCTCTCCTCTCATCCTCTCCCCTCCCCTCCTCTCCTCTCCTCACCTCCTCTCCTCCTCTCCTCCTCTCCTCTCCTCTCCTCCTTCTCCCCTCCTCTCCTCCTCCCCTCCTCTCCTCTCCTCTCCTCCTCTCCTCTCTCCTCCTCTCTCCTCCTCTCCTCTCCTCTCCACCTCTCCTCCTCTCCTCCCTCCTCCTCCTCCTCTCCTCACCTCTCCTCCTCCCCCCCCTCCTCTCCTCTCCTCCTCCCCTCCCTCCCCTCCTCTCCTCTCCTCTCCTCCCCTCCCCCCCCTCTCTCCTCCTCCCTCCTCTCCTCTCCTCCTCTCCCCTCCTCTCCTCCTCTCCTCTCCTCTCCTCTCCTCCTCACCCTCCTCTCCTCTCCTCCCCTCCCCCCCCTCACCTCCTCCCCTCCTCTCCTCTCCTCCTCTCCCTCCTCTCCTCCTCTCCTCCTCTCCTCTCCTCCCCTCCTCCCCTCTCCTCTCCTCTCCTCTCCTCCACCCCTCTCTCTCCTCCTCCTCCTCTCCCCTCCTCTCCTCTCTCCTCTCCTCTCCTCTCCCCTCCCCTCCTCCTCTCCTCCCCACCCCCCCCCCCCTCCTCTCCTCTCCCCTCCTCCTCCTCCCCTCCTCCCCTCCTCTCCTCTCCTCTCCCCTCCTCCCCTCCCCTCCCCCCTCCCCCCCCTCCTCCCCTCCTCTCCATTTACTGTTTGTTCTTGCTGATAAATAAATGACAAACAGTATGAAAATGATATTCTTCGCCAGATGACAGCCATTTTTCATCCCTAGCCCTAAACAACTCCCCCCCTCCTCCTTCTCTACAGTGTTGGTCTGCTATCCCTCCATCTCCTCGCTCTCCTTCCCTTTACCTCCCCCTCTCCCCCTCTTTATCCCTCTAACACTTTTTTCCTCTCGCATTTTTGTGCTCCGGCAAAATTAATCACCTGTCTGTGTGTGTGTGTGTGTGTGTGTGTGTGTGTGTGTGTGCGTGTGCGTGTGCGTGTGTGTGCGTGTGTGTGTGTGTGCGTGTGCGTGCGCGTGCGTGCGTGTGTGTGTGCATATGCGTGTGTGTGTGGCCGGCAGGAAGCCCACAGAGGTTTTTAGCAGCTGATTTATTGCTGAGTTAATTCATAACGGCGTCCGATGATGATGAGAGGCTGCGGAAAAGTATGGTCGTCACTGTTGTTGTTGAAGGGTGAGACAGAGAGAGAGAGAGAGAGAGAGAGAGAGAGGATAAACAGCAGCTCTTTGGGATGAAGTAATGGAGTAGGGAGTGATGGAGAGGACGAAGGAAAGACTAAGTGTAGTGGTTTGGAGTGAAGGGAAGGAGAGACTGATGTGAGATAATAGAGTGGAGTGAGGGAGGAGGAGTGAGGGAGGAGGATGAGGAGAGGAGGTGAAGGGTTCTGTCATGTAGAGGAGGAGGAAGGTCAGTAACTGGACGTCTTCCTCAAAACGTACAAATCTTCATATTTACAAATCACCTTCTTCTGTTTATTTTGTTTTTTCTGCAGCAATGTTTTATTTCAAGTTTTTTGTGAGCTTTTATTCTGAAAAGTTGTGAAAGGAAGTTCCAAAGGTTCTGTTGTTTGACAAACGTCTGACGGAGCGACACAAGATGTGTGACATGAAGAAAATAATCAGTCAGTCAGAGGTTTAACATGTGACTGTGGCTGGAGCAGCAGAAGGAGAGGAATCACTACTTCCTGTCAGGACTTTCAGAATAAAATCAGAGCGGAAACAGAAAGCAGATGATGAGCAAGATGGTGGATTGAGATTATGCATATGTGAACAGTAACAAAGTCAGTTCCAGTTGTGTTTTATCAGTATCTTTCTGATTAGTAGAGAAACGTCGCCTGTCGACTCCTGATTCAAAGGATGAAATAGAAGAAACCTCAGGACGAGCGACAGAGCGACAGAGCAGGGATCCCTCCCTCCAATAGGAACAGATAATATGAGTAATCAATGACAGGGTCCATTCGTCAGCTGTTCAGGAGCTTTCAGTGAGGTCTTGGTCTTCAGCAGATGGAGCAGTAGATGTTCAGCTGCTGACGGTCTGTTTGTCCGCGTTTGAAACTTCATCCTTAATTAAAATAAACTTAAATAAAACTGTGAGTTTGGATTCATTCATAAAAACCTTCAACTGAATGAACTGTAAGTTTCACTTCACCAGCGCAGGTGTATTTGTAATGGAGGAAGTGCGAGTTCCTGTGACGCAGTAATCCAGTTTAGCAGAAGCTTGTTCTGGGTAATTGATCCATTTTCTTATCAGATTGCATTGAACAGCTAATTTAGCTATCATGCTAACAAACGCTAGGGAAGCAGTCATGGTGTCGGTGGAGGAGGTTTCTGTGGCCGTTCTTTGTGAGGATCGTCTGCCGTGATTCCTAAACGTTACTTTATAATGCAGCATGTGTTTAATTATTCCCGTTAAAGATTATTCATACAGATATATTTTATATTTATATATGTGTTTTACATCTTGTTTTTTCTTGGACTTATTTCAACATCTTGACAAAAGTCGTCGTTCAGTTTTCAGCTGTAGATATTTAGTGACTGGAGCTGCTGATGATTGTTTTTCTTTGGTTTGTCCTCCGCTCCTCTGACGCATGACGTTTAGTCTTGACTTCTGTCAGTCACATTCTGCACCTCACGTCTTCCATAATCAGATTTCTGACCTTGCTGTCGTCCTCTGCTCTCTCCCAGGCTGCAGGCTCTGAGGAAAGAGAAGTCACGTGACGCGGCGCGATCGCGGCGGGGAAAAGAGAACTTTGAGTTTTACGAACTGGCCAAGATGCTGCCGCTGCCGGGCGCCATCACCAGCCAGCTGGACAAGGCCTCCATCATCCGGCTCACCATCAGCTACCTGAAGATGAGGGACTTCGCCAACCAGGGAGACCCGCCGTGGAACCTGCGCATCGAGGGACCGCCGCCCAACACCTCCGTCAAAGGTAGGATGGACGCAGGCGGGGCTAAAAGACGGGATGGGATGTTACAGCACCTGTTTGTGGTTGTGTGTCGTCCCAGAACTCTTTAAGACAAATGTTTCTACTTCTGAACAGGAAAGGTTCAAATCTGAAGTTTTCCTTCAGAGCGAAACAAGTAAAGTCCGACAGGAAACCTCCTTTTTCTTTCTCTCCCTTTACATTGGGTAAAAACTGCAACTCTTCCTTTCATCTTCCTTTATTTAAAGTGATGACGTCACATTCAGGTGAACCCTTCGTTTACCGCGCACGCTTTCCCTGAATGTTGCAGCAAAGACTGTCGTAGTGTGACGTAGATTCACTTGAATCTCAGGTAAATTCAGTGTCACTGCTGAAGTGTAGCTGTTGTTTCTCACCTTGAAGTCCAGGTGTGTGTTTCCGTCTTCCTCTGGTCTCATGGAGATTTACAGTGGAATCATTTAAACACGTGTGGACGAATTGTTGCTTCAGTTTACTGACACTTTTTTAGCTGATGATATTAAGTTGATTTTTGCATTTGAAATTTAAATGTCAATTTTTATCAGAATTTAATAGTAAATGAAATTGTAATTTCATTTCTGCATCAAACAAATTGCAAATTAAAATCTTCAGTATTTAATTTTCTATTGTGACACATCACTCAGTTTATTCTGCCATTATCTATAAATCATAATTATATTAGTTAGTTAGTTAGTTAATTCCTTTTCACAGTTGTGTACAGAAACACTGACACATCACAAAGTGTCTTTGTCATCCTGTCTTCAGAACAGAGACGGCTCCGTATAATAACTCAAACTTTAAATAATGATTTCTAAAAGTTGCAGAGTAAGTCTAGTGGGGACACAGCGACTCTGAGAACACATGATTATTGGAGATGACGGATCTCTTCATTCACATTTATTTTATTCTCAGTCCCGCGCTGACTCTCTGTGAAGTAATCCACTGTTCATCTTCCTCATAGATTGATCCTGTACGTTCTCACAGAGAGTTTCATTCTAATGAATGTGAACATACAAACACAGGCGGCTCTGCAGTGACTGCCTGGCCCTTTAAACTGCTATCAAACAACACACACACACACACACACACACATGTACAGGCAGCTAGCTTCTGCGCTAAGTGATTTTCTGTGAAGGGAACATTAAGCTTTGATGAATTTCTGCCTGGAGTACCAGAGTATACACGGCACTTGTGAATCTAAGTGGAATTTGCCTTTGAAATGGGCCCTTTGTGCGACGCACTTAGAGCAGAAGAGGAGCGCTCGCTTTTAAAAGGGACGTTTGGGCTTGTAGGAATGACCCAAAGATGAAAGTAAATTGCTTGAAATTTCTGCTGGTGTGTTTCTGTGTGTGTGTGTGTGTGTGTGTGTGTGTGTGTGTGTGTGTGTGTGTGTGTGTGTGTGTGTGAGAGAACTACAGCCAGGATATTTACCTGTGTGCAGAGCAAGACTGTCGTTCAGTTTGTGGTAACGTGTGAATGAAAGTAAATGTTTGGGTACTTGTGAAGGTGCAACAGTGTGTGTGTGTGTGTGTGTGTGTGTGTGCATGTATGGGTATTTCTACACATGTCTCTGAATATGTGTGTGTGTGTGTGTGTGTGTCTGCACATACCCTCGCCACACAACAGCAGATGGCATCATTGTCGTCAGCTCTTTGAAGAGGCACATGCATTTTAATGAACTAAACAGAAATGTACACACTGAATCTGTGTGTGTGTGTGTGTGTGTGTGTGTGTGTGTGGATTGTTTCAGCGCTCGCAGCACTGTGTGTGTTGTATATTTCCTTCAACACAGCTCTACATCCTGTCAGAGAGAATCACACACAGAATCACAGTGAACCTGAGTTAACCTGAAGTCTGAAGCTATGGAGGTTCACTGGTGACAAAATGTGAGCGATCAAATATTACTGATCAAACACAGCTCTGATTTAATTGATCTAAACTGAGGCTCAGATTTCATTTAACTGCAGGTAACCATAGAAACAGCACTGATGCTAAACTAACCAAACACACTTTAAAAGAAACTGGCCCCCCAGATTATTTTAATGATATGTATTTCTAAAATTAAAAAACAGCAACAGTCACCCACAGAATCAGAAAAGCATGAGAAAGTTTTTTGCTTTATTTCAAGTTATTGTGAGCTTTTATTCTGAAAGGAAGTTCCAAAGGTTCTGTTGCTTGACAAACGTCTGACGGAGCGACACAAGATGTGTGACATGAAGAAAAGAATCAGTCAGTCAGAGGTTTAACATGTGACTGTGGCTGGACCAGCAGAAAGAGAGGAATCACTACTTCCTGTCAGGACCTTCAGAATAAAATCAGAGCAGAAACAGAAAGCAGATGGTGGATTGAGATTCTACACTTTAATTAGAGGCAGGTCTTCCTGTCTCTCT
>NC_079376.1:520000-527500 GCF_021018895.1 Seriola aureovittata | reverse complement strand
AACTAAACTTAAAAATAGAATCACATCCGAGACTTTTAGTATGAATTTTGAATTTTAATATATTTTGGTGTTTACTAATTTATAATTAACATAAAATGGAAATGGATCGTTGTGGGTCGTTTTCAAAATGGCAGGACTTTATTATTTTAATCTGTCAGATTCAACCATGACAACCACTGAGCAGGACAAAAGTTAGTCATTTAAATTCATGTCCCTGGGCGTCTACGCAGATCACATCAAGTTCTGAAAAATTAGGCTTATTATAGGATTTTAAAAGGAGCCTTCAGTCCATTTTTTAGTTTATCCAGAAGAGAGACTCAGAGCCTCCTCTCTTCTGATTGGCTGACTGACCTGTTGTTACTAGAGCTCCAGAGAGAAGCCTGAGAGAGGAGATGTTAAACTACACTGAGATGGTTTTTATATCTTCTGATGGATCAACACTTCAAATAAAACACAGAAGAAGAAGAAACATGGAGCTTTAAAATAATTCCCTCCGTTCTGCTTTAATAAGTGAGTAGATCCAGATTTGTGTCGACAGATCATGAGCCACTCTCCAGCTAACAGCCTGTTGTTTCCATCTGTAAGCTAACCGCCCTGATCTCCCTCCAGCTGTTAAATTCAGGTTAGTCGTCATTTAACAGCAGGATCGTCTTCCCGCCGACGTCTGATAACAACAACACGACTCCGCTCCTAAACCAATGCACAGTGGGACTGAACCGAAGCATATGAAACTCAGAACCTCAATTATCTGGACCACAACATGTACACGTGGGGCGATAATTGTCATTTCCTTCTCAAAGACCCCCCATCCACCATTCCAGCCTTTTACCCACAAACCTAATCTTCAACCTAAAAAGCGGCAACCGCTGCTCCCTCACATAATAAACTTGTCAAACGCCGCTCCAGCTCTCTCGCCGCAGAAACCCGCGGTGTTTGCTGTCAGCCCCCCGGCCAAGCCTCGCTCGCCTCTGCGGCAGAGACGGCGCTCCGTCCGCCGGCTAGAAACCGCTCGCCGCGCATGCTCGCACTTAATAAACGGAGAGTAATTTGGCCAGCTGCGAGTGTGAGATGTTTTGATTCCCCAGTCTCAGTGTAAAGAAAAATGGAATGACAGAGCGAGAGGGAAACAGCAGTAATTATAAAACTAATTACAAAATGCTGATGATGCCCATAGGCTTTGCATAACTAAATTTAGACGAGGAAATTGCTTTCGGCTCACGACGTGGCTGCTGGGCGTTTCGTTCATCGTTTTTTTTTCTCTTTCTTCCTCTGTCTTGTCCTGCATGCTGTCACACACTCACACACCAAAGACGAAAAAATAATCACCATGGAAACAATTACTCAAACACCTTTTTCCCCCTGCATCTTTCTCTTTTTTTTTTTTTTTTTCTTTATTTTGTTGGCAAACACAAAACAGCTCCAGGAAGTGTTGTTGTCCAACAATGTGTAGTAATGACAGAGGATATAGTTGCTTGTTTCTGTTTCTGAAAGACGTGACAATTAACTCGAACACCGGGACGCTCAGAGAGAGAGAGAGAGAGAGAGAGAGAGAGAGAGAGTCATTCACATACTGAATCAGCCTGTGTTCCTCTCTGTGGGTTTGCATATGAAATGACATGTTTTTGTCTCCCTGAGTGTCGACTCAGATTTGTACCCAGCTGAGTCGGAGTGATTGCAGTGAAGAAGTCAGATGTGTGCTGGAGTTTGGGTTTGGTCCGGTCTGGTTCTGAACATTATCACTGTTATTTTCACCACGAAGTTTGAACGTTGCGATCTGTGAAAGAACTAGAGGATCAAACGGTTGGTTTCTCATTTAAATAATAATATAATAGAGTTGAATTGTGAGTTAACCACTCAGTCAGTCTTGAGTTTCTCCTGTGACATTGAACGCATCATTAGAAAATGCCGAGTGTTCCCCTCATCTTGTTAATGGTCTGAAAGGTCAAGGGGTCGCATGTGGGTCGAGTTTTTAACTTTAGGTGTGTTGTGTTCAAGGACATATGAGTCAGTGGTAGATATGCAAATTAATGTCTCATAGTTGGTTGTTATTGGCTGTAAGCAGCAGGTGACGTGTATCTCGACCAATCTGAAGTGTCCGCTTCTTTGTCCCTAGTTGTACTTGTTCTATCAAAGAGTTCCTCTCACTCTGTTGTTGGGACAAGGAATGATTATACTTTCCAGCTTTGTGTGAGCCTTGTCCCCTTATTGATCAATAATAATCTTTTTTCATTGTTATTAATCTTCTGTCAGTCAGTGTCTGTTTTCATTTCTGTGTTTGTGTCCAATGTTTGAAGAATATCTGCCACAGATCGGCTCAATTAAGAGAAACTGGATTAAAGTTATTTTTTAATTTTTTAATATAATCAACAAAACACAATTGTGAATGGTCTGTGTTTCTATTGAGTGACGTTACGCAGATAAAGCTGGGTTCTCTCCTCCCACGATATCACTCCAATTAAACCCAGCAGTCTGCCTCTCGGCGGGAACCGGCTCTGTCGGGTCCCTGATGCAGGAGACGCTACGACTTCAATGTGAAAAAACTGTCTTTATTTCAATTCAGTAAAATATTTCTTTGTCTAATCGTCTGAAAAACCAGCTCATGCGAGCGTTTACATGAAATTCATCTCTTCTTCACTTGTTTTTAAGTTCACAAATTCAAGTTGTGCATTAGGCAGGTAAACGGAAACGACCTGCTGACGAGATTCCAGACGGTCGTTCGCGGGATCGAACGCACTGTTTCCTGTGAGGACCAGACAGGGTTAACGAAAGGCTTCAGAGATGCTTGTGGGAGTCGTCTAAGAGGGTTTTCGTGTCTTTCAAGGGACGCCACTATTATTTTTTTCATTTTTATGTCGTTGGCTGTTGCGGTTGTTTGAAGTGTTTCCAGAGGTTGTTCCAGATGTTTTTAAAGGGGATATCAGAGTGATCACAGAGGTTAAAGATGTCTTTACGGAGACAGCAGTTGTTATTTACAGGATTTACAGGAAGTCAGAGGTTGTTTAGAAGAGCATTAAGGATTTTTGTTTACAGGGATTTTAGATGTCTTTCGGAGAGTTCAAGAGGTCTTTGATGAGTTTCAGGTGTAATTTGAAAGGTTTAAAGAGGGTCTCAGTGTTGTTTAAGAGAGTTTAATGTGTTTACCAAAGGGCTTCAGGGATGTTTAGAGGGATTTTAAGTGTCTTTAGAGAGTTCTGCTCATATTTGAAAGGTTGCAGGTGTTGTTTGAGCGGGGTTTACACTGAGCTTCAGCGTTGTTTTTAACAGGATCTAAGGACTTTTACAGGGATTTTAAGTGTGTCTTAGATGCTTCTGATGCTGGTGGAAGAGGTTTGAAGTTTCAGGGGTCTGAGACGTCTCCACAAGGTTTTTAAAGGGGTTTAAAGGATTTCAGAGTCTTTTCTGGGAAGTCTTGGAAGGCGGATCATTTGAGGGGCTTACCTCAGGTTTCAGCAGCTGTGTATTTATTTTCATCGTATTTGAAAGGATTGTAGGTGTTTTAGAGAGTTCTTTGGTCTTTAAGGAGTTAGATGTCATTTGATCAGAGGATGTTTAAGACAGTTCACGTTGTTTTAATAGGGTTTTGTGTAAGTTTCACTGGTTTTAGGCATGGCTCCTTAAAGGGTTGCAAATATAATTCAAAGAGTTTAAATTGGGTTTATGGGGGGTTGTTTGAGGCAGCTTCAGGGGTGGTGAAGGGTTCTGGGAGGTTGGTGAGGTGTCGCAGGTTTCATCTAGGGACTTTTAGAGGGAGGTGTTGTTGAAGGGTTTCATTAGGGGGTTGCATAAAAAAGCACCAGCGACAGTTCGAAGGGTCTGCAAAGAGTTTCAGGTTTATTTAAGATGTTCAAGGAACCACCAAGTTTGAAGGAAAAGGTCTTTGGGGTTTTATTCAAGAGGAACAAGGAAAACTCTTTGACGCTCAGTAAGTGTGAACTATTTTCATTTGTTTGTTTTCTTAATGTAACTGTCTTTCCCATCACGCCTGTCATCTTCTGTTTCTGGGAAGTCCCACAGTGACTGGTATCACTTTGTATTGATCATAGTGAGACTCTTTGAAGGACGTTTACCCATTAGAGCTGATGTCCTTACTAACCCAGTTATACTTCTAATGTCCTTTTCTAATCTGTTTATCCCCCTTTCCCTCCATACCAGACAAATGGGACATTATTGGCTTATGTAGTGTACACTGTGCGGCCCTCAGCAGTCAATCATCCCCTCTAATATTCAGAAAGCCGAGCTTTGACACTGAATTAAAACCGACATGAAAAGCGTGTGTTGAACAAAGTAAAGTATTTCCAATCAGGTGTAATTGGCTTGTCGGAGCCAGCGGTGATATATGTTGGTAATTAGTTAAGCGGCCCGAGTTTGTCTCAAAGGGTGTTTTTTATTTTTTAATTATTTTTCTCCCCCCACCCCTTCCTCCTCCTCCTCCCCTTCCTCCTCCTCCTCCAACAGCTGATCGTGAATCAAAATGTCAGAATAAACTGGGGAATAAGGAGCTTTTTAAAGAGCCGCAGCACCGATTGCCAATACACATGATTGGACTGGATGGGGGGGCGAGGGAGTCGGCAGGGATGTGGAGTTTTACCCGTCAAATTCTCTTGGTATCTAGAGAATACCCACCAATAAATATAGAAATATAGTTACCATGGAAACTGTGTACGTGCTGATAGAGGGAGTGGGCCACAACATACAGTATTTTCATTACTAAATAGAAACGCGTCACGAAGGCCTCAGTTTTTTATCTTTTGACTCGACTTGAAAGACTGAGGTAGAATCTTTTATATTTTTACCCACACATGTAAAATAAATAGTGTCAGCCACTCACCAGGAACTGTTGTGTAATTTAATGTAAAATCTAAATGAGTTCACAACACTTCAGAGTAATGACTTGTCCAGAATATGCTGCAGAGGAAAATTAAGGAAATTAACTGCAAACAATCAATGTGAACGTTTCATTAATTTGAGAGTCGACCACTGTTGCAAAAACAAATTTCTCCTGGTTGTATTAATTGTACTGGAGAAAAAAAGAAAGAAAAAGAAGTGATTGTAATTAGGATTGTGGCGTTGTGTGTGTGATAGTGAATAATAAGATACAGCAGGAAGTAAAGCATGTGAAGTGAAGGTGACGTCACAATCAGAGCCCTTAATATTTGTTAAAATCCACTTTAATGTTGACGTGTTTGCAGAACTGTAACCTGTAATTAGAATTTTTTAACTAAGTGTCTGTGATCCGACCTTGATGAAACTGATGAAACTAAACTGATGTTTCTCTTGGGATCAGAAAAAGTCTGTCGATATTCTCGTCAATGAATCCCACGTGCAGAGTCGAGCAATGAACTATTGTTTCTGTTAAAACACATCAGTGAGTCACACTGTTCCCCGGGAGACATGTTCCTCCATCACCATGAACACACACACTGTAGTTTATTTAGACTCAGTCACACACACACACACACACACACACACACACACACACACACACACACACACACACCGTCCTCACTAGCAGTGAATGTGGATTCATCCGCTGCTGAAAATAGTCCCCAACAAATCTCCTGTTTCCTGATGTGTGTTTGATTAAAATCAATGCATTTTTTAAAAGAATGAAACTTTATATTTATGATGTGTCTTTAAAGACTCACATCATCAGTAGGAACCAATGGGCTTAGAGCTGAGAAACAGCGTTTTAGTTGACGTCATTTTCTGCAAAGACACTGTAAAACTATGACCACAGAACCTGAGGACGCTTTAATGATCAAATTGTGCCTTTAGTGTTTATTATTATTATTATTATTGTTATTATTATTATCATGAAAGTCTATAGAAGCATCTGTAACGTTGTATTGGAAGATGGCGGCACCAATCAAAGCTCTTGATGGTAGTGAAGCGTCTGCAGCAGCTCCTCCGCTCAGCTCTGTTATTACCTTGTTTACCGCCTGTCACACTCACACACACAGGAAATAAACATGTGGAGATAAATACACTCACAGACCCATGATGCACAGTTATATAATGTGAACACACACACACACACACACACACACACACACACACACACACACACACACACACACACACACACACACACACACACACACACACAGACTGCTGCACTCAGATCGAAACCAATGGATTTAATGGATTTTTACAATTTAAAATTGTAACAGGGGAGAGTTGGAGGACACAGAGAGAGAGACATGAATGAATCAGAGAGAGAGAGAGAGAATTAGATAAACTGGAGAGGGACAGAGAGAGAGAGGGAGAGAGGGCGGCCGAGCTTGTGTTTGCTGGGTCGTGAAGCGTTCAGCTGTACTGCCATCTGAACGCTCCGTTAGCGGTCGAGCCATTTCTTAATAACACTCATAACTGCTCTCTGAAACACTCCTCCTCCTCCTCCCATCCCTCCATCTCTCACTCCTCTATCCTCCTTCCATCACTCTATCATCCATCTTTATGCCTCCGTGACTTCCTCTGTCTCATGTTCAGCTTTTATTTGTGTCTGAGCCTCTTGAAATCGACGGGAGAGGTTCATCCGAGAGGCTGAGTGAGGGTCTGTAGATCTTGTTTTCTTACACTTCATTAAAGCTGTTGGTTCAGGTGTGAGTCTTTTTAAAAATTATATTATAATATAATATAATTGTTATTTTCTTGATAATAACACAGTCTATTTTTGGCCAGTTTTTAAAGGTTTTTCTCAACTAATTTACTGAGGATAAAACTAGGATTAGCCAATCAGAAGAGAGACTCAGAGCCTTGTTTCCATTTTAATTTAAAGCTTTTCCACTCCTGGTCATGTGATGCTACTGGGCCAATCATTGTGACTCTAGGGACAGTGTGTTAAAGACAAACCTTCTGGACCTTTGCTTGAGGAAATTTGGCCTCTTTGAACTGGAATTTAATGTTTTATATTTCTTCTTACTGGTCATAAATCAGATGAAACTTTCTTAACCCTCACACACTGTTCAGGTCGAATCTGAGCCGTATCTATTGAAGTGGACTGTAGATCCACAGATATTAGATCTGTGGGTCAGATGAAGGAACATGGAGGTTTTAGGGGATCTTGAAACTGTGAAACTGTACATGCCCTGTCTGTGTGTATTTGTTATGGGACAGTGGTGACAGAGTTCAAGGGGGACCTCGACACTGTCACCAGAACCGTCTGTGTTCCCGCCACATCTGCCCAGGTTCCCCCAGAGACAGGCACCTGCTGGTCTCTGAAGGGTCATGGGGGGATCTGGAAACAGTGACAGAGTCAAACATACATAGATCTGTAGTTCTAGATTCACTACAGACACTTATCATGAGGGAGTCCTACTATAATGTGGAGGCAGAAACATGAACAGTATGTGAGGGTTAAACTGAATGTTGGTTCATCTGCCACTGAAATTAGTTCCTGACTATTTCTCCCTGCAGAAACGACAGTGACCAGCTGAGTCTTTAAATAAAATGAAACTATATGATTTTTGTTAAAAATTTGTCATTAGAAAAAAACAAATG
>NC_079376.1:502500-515000 GCF_021018895.1 Seriola aureovittata | reverse complement strand
ATGAGGGAACGATGGAGAAAAAAATGAAAGTGTTGGACAGAAGAAAAGAAAAAAGAAAGAAAGTGAAGGAACAAGTAGAATTATGATTCTGTACAAACTCTGTGCACCGATATTTAATCAGTTAATTATTAATAATCCTTCATTTATTTCTCACTAATTGCCAGTTACATTCTTTACACTTATATCTATTATTTATTAACATGACAATAATGAATGTAATGAGTGAGTCAGTGTAAATGAGTGTTTCCTTCAGATGAGCGGAGGAGCTGCCTCTCTCTCTCTGTCTGTGCGGCTCCATCAACTAACTCAAATAATGAACTGGCTCCAGATCAGCTGATGAAGCAGATCTTTACAGCACTTTTTCAATTCAATTCAACTCCCTAAACACTGGAATCTGTGTTTCCCATAATGCACCAAAAAGCTGTTTGTCAACCGCCAAAAAAACATCAGAAGAAGAAAACCACGTCTGTGTGGAGCTGGTCTGGTGCTGTGTGTGATGAAGCATGAAGAGGCAGATAATACAATATAATATAATATAATATAATATAATATAATATAATATAATATAATATAATAGAATAGAATAGAATAGAATAGAATAGAATAATAGAATAATAATATAATATAATATAGTAATAATAATAATGTAATATAATATGATGTAATATAACATAATATAATAATATAAATATAAAATAATAATATAAAATAATAATATAATAAATAATATAAATAATGTAATATTAATAATGTAATATAATGTTAATCTTCATTTGCACTTCTGAAACTGTGATTTCGGCAACAAAAATAAAACCCATTTCACAAACAGCAGCTCAGTCCTTGATTTCTAATTTTCTGAGAGCTTCCCTCGCTCACTAGAATACATTACAGGTACTTAGTTTTTTTTTTTTGTTTTTTTTAATCAGCTAACCGTGATTGTTTGTTTGCCAGCAGCGCCGGCGCAACAAAGCTAACACGGAGAGCCGAGGCCTCTCCAGGAATCTGGCAGCAGATTGTAGAGACGCGGGAATCAAAGGCAGCGGAGACGGAGTTGGTCTGTGATGTTGTTTGGATCACAAGACGCTGCGCTTCAAGCTGCAGCACCTTTGTCTCTGTGTCTCGCAGCCAAAAACACAGGGAGAGAGAGAGAGGGAGGCAGAGAGAGCTTCTCATTGTGTGCGCGAGCCAGAGAGTGAATTTACAATAGTCTATAATCAGTGACATTCACCATAAAACCATTTCTCTCTCTCCTCCTCATTATCTCCATCATATACACTCAACTCAGATGTGGATGAGCGCCATTTTGTCATTATATTCCCCTCTCTCTGTGTTTCCCGCTCTCTCTCAGCGTCCGTCTCTCCTCGATGGAGCGATAATATCCATCTTATTACACTCTGCGCCGAGCTGTCGAGGCTGGAGTGGGGAGGTTAAACGTCCACTCAGCGCCGCCGTGAAGAGCGTTCGGCTGAAGAGTGGAGCGCTCTCAGCCGAGGGAAACGCCCCCCTCCGTTCGTCCCGTCCCCAAATACGCTCTCCGCGCCGGTGGTTTAGGGTCAAAGGTCACAAAGCGACCGCAGCGGCCGCTTCTGCTCAGGTGTCTCTAACACACTAACGGTGAGAGTCAGGGTTCAAAGGTCACTGGTGATTTTCAAAATGGATGCCTCAATGTGACACTTGTTGAACAGTCAGTTGCTGCTTTACCAGAGAAGTATTCAGAAGAACGCGCCGACCGTTATCCTCACAATGACGTCCAATACAGGAAGTACTTAGAGCCTGTCAAAGTAAAAGCTCCATGTTTCTTCTTCTGTGTTTTATTTGAAGTGTTGATCCATCAGAAGATATAAAAACCATCTCAGTGTAGTTGTACATCTCCTCTCTCAGGCTTCTCTCTGGAGCTCTAGTAACAACAGGTTGGTGAGCCAATCAGAAGAGAGGAGGCTCTGAGCCTTCTGATTATTGATTATTGATATCTGGCCCGCCAGATTATTTGATAATGTGATTTTTTGTTTTAATTTAAAAAAAAAACAACAGATATCCATCTGAGCAGCAACAGTTACCAGCAGAATCACTTCCTCTTTAGCTATTTAAAATAATAAATAAAGTATATTTTTTGGGGCTTTTGTGCCTTTATTGGAGAGGACAGTAGAGAGACAGGAAGTGGGGAGGCAGAGAGGGGGAATGATTTGCAGAAAAGGCCGTCCGATGCGGGACTCGAGCCGGGGCCGACTGCAGCGAGGACTGTGGCCTCTACACATGGGGCGCCTGCTTAGACCACGACGCCACACGACGCCCCCTCTTTAGCAATTGTACCTAGAAAATAAAAGCACAAGAAATGTTTCTTTTCTTTTGTAGCAATGTTTTATTTCAAGATATTGTGAGCTTTTATTCTGAAAAGTTGTGAAAGGAAGTTCCAAAGGTTCTGTTGTTCAGTACGTTCAATACGTGACTCAGGGTGGATGAGCAGAAAGAGAGGAATCGCTACTTCCTGTCAGGACTTTCAGAATAAAATCAGAGCGGAAACAGAAAGCAGATGGTGGATTGAGATTCTACCCAAAGAGATGATCACATGATCTTTTTTACCAACCTCAGACTCTCCATCCATTTTCCCCTCAGAGAGAAGTCGCATCACAAAGTGACGATGACATCATCACCTGTGAGGTAGAAACCACGGCGATGATGTAAAAGAGAAAAATCGATTTCCTCATCCACTCTCTTCTTCACTGGTTGGTTTCTTGGCCGACTCCTTCTGTCAGATTGTGGTTTCGACCTTCTCTCTGTTTTCCTTCTTCCTGGGAAAGAAGCCAGCTCTGAAATAAAACTCTCCTCCTCTCTCCTCTTCTCTCTCTGTATTCCTCCTTTCCTCTCCTCATTCACCCCCTTTTCTTTCTCTCCTATTTCCTTTCCTCAGTTCCCTCCTTTCCTGTGATCCGTCCTCATATCCTTTCATCATTTTCTCTACATCCTTCTATCCTTCCTTCCTGTTCGACTCCCCTCTGTCCTCTGCTTTCCTCTCTCCCCCTCTTCTCTCCATTTCAATCCTCTTTTCCTCTAATCTTTTCCTCCTTTACCTTCCTGTCTTCCCTCCTTCCTTTTTCTTGGCTTCGTCCTCCTTCCGGTTTTTTCATTTACTTACTTTCTCCCTTCCTCTCCTCGTCTCCTCATCTCCCTCCTTCTATCAATCTCTCTCTCCTCGTCTTCCCTTCTCCACCTCTCTTCCTGTATCTTCTCCTTTTGTTGTCTTTCTCTGTCCTCCCTCCATTTCTCTCCTCTCCTCCCTCTCTTCACCTTCAGTTAATTCATCCTTCCTCTCTTCTCCTCTCTTTACCCACTTCTCCCTTCCCTGCTTCCCGTGCCTCTCTTCTCTTCCTCTTTCCCCACTTGTCCTCCTTCACCTCCTCCTCCCCTCTATCCCTCTCTCCTTCAGAGTTGAACGGTAAAAGCGGCTCTGGCAGCGACTCTCCACTATAAACGCTGTGACATTGAGACGTCTATTTTAAGCGTCAGATTTTACTTCCTGGAACTGAGTGAAATCACTGAACGCCGGCAGCGTCGTGCCAAAACTATTTATACCTTTTAATTCATCAAACGAGCCCAGAGTGTTTCAGGAGGGGCGATAAATAATAGCTTTTATACCTCTGCTGTAAATGGTCTCCTTGGGGAAAGAATGTGAAAATTAACCTTAAAGAAAACAGACACGTCTTTAACACAAACTTCACCCAGGGAGGAAGACCATGACACGAGGCTGAGAGCCAGACAGGGAATATTAGTGACTGTGAACGTTTATTCTGATGTTTACAAATAACTAACAGGTTAAAGATCCATAACCAGGTCATGTGATGACATCTGAGCAAATGAAGACCTGAACATTTGGTTGAAAGCTCCAGAAATGTCTATCAAGTTAAACATAATGAGTTTTATTTTATATTAAAACTGTGCAGTGTCTCATCAGGAGGTTCTTTTGTTATGTTGTGGTGCAGCAGGTTTTAGTTCTGCAGGACTCTCTCAGACACACACACACACACACACACACACACACACACCGACACACACACACACACACCGACACACACACACACACACACACACACACACACACACACACACACACACACACACACACACACACACACACACACACACACACACACACACACACACACACACACACACACACACACACACACACACACACACACACCGACACACACACACACACACACACACACACCACACACACACACACACACACACACACACACACACACACACACATAGCCTTTACTTCACTTCCAATGAAAAAGTTGAGTGTGAGCATTTGTTTTCCTGTCTTGCTCCCTTTCTTCCTCTCTCACAAACACACACTCCTGCAGGCTTGTATTGTGCTGCAGTTAATAAAGTGTGTGTGTGTGTTGTGTGTGTGTGTGTGTGTGTGGATCAGACGGACAGATAAGGACTGGACCTGATAAGGACTGCAGTAACTCTGCTGTTCCGGACTCTGTTGGTTTGATTCTTAAGCTGTTTTCTCATGTGAACTTTGGACTCTGTCCAGAGCCTCAGGTCTGGACGTGGTGCAGCTCGTCCACTGTGCGTGGTTGAGGCGAGGCGTAGCGCCTGTGGAGAGCGTGCAGGACAGAAAGGTCATCAGGATGGCCACTCCTTCGCCGTGAGTCCGGCTCCGTTCAGTCGGACTCTGACTCCGTGCTCAGGAGTCCGGTCCAGCTCACGCTCAGCTCCTCCAGGTGATGTGGAGATAAGAAGCTCAGTGTTGGGTCTTGATTTGTTTTTCTGGATTTCGGATCTTTCCATGACATCAGGTCGTGAACATGTTGTCAGACTAAATACGTGTAGTGGAAGGAAAGCGTTCGGTCTGCTGGTACATGTTAGCACCTGTTTGTTTCTCCGTGACCAAGTGATGAAGCTCCACCATTGGTCGGCTCGCTGACTGTTGGACTTTCCATGTTGGTTGTTGGAGTGAACAGTTTCTACGTGTAGGGGTGTGAGTCTCGCTTCCATCTTGTCATGAACCAGCTCAAAATTCAAAACAAAGAAGGAGACCAAAAAAATAATAAAGTTTAAAGCCAAATCAAATGTATTTGAACTAATAATGAACAAAACACCATCAGATGACGTGAACATCAGACCCACAGCTTTCATTTCTACCTCCTCAGACAGTGGCCAGTCCGAACTGCAGGAGGCAGCAGGAGTTTATTACAGGAGACCTTTATTTCTACCTCCCTCTGTTTGATGTGTAACAGTCAGACCTGTGTTTGAGTATGAAGCCTTCCTGTTACTGCGTCACACGAGTTGTTTTATTAAAGTTAGAGAAGAGAGAGAGAGTCCCTCCCTCCTGCTCTCTGCTGGGGGGGGGGTTATTCCTCCTCCTCTTTACTGGGACGTGAAGTAAAGCAGTTAATGTGCCGTGACGGAGGCGGGGCTCAGACTGATTGTCATGTAACCTCAGTCGTCAGCTGCTGTAGTTCACAAGTGAAGACATACATTTCTGAGACTGTGGGTGTGTTCCTATAACTATATAGTTTATTTTCCATAACCAGGATCTTTGACCCCACCCCCCACCACACACACACACACACACACACACACACACACACACACACACACAACCGCCATGTGCAGACAGTGTAGAGAGAAATCATTTCCGTGGCGTTGTCGTTGTCATGTAAGCCGGGGTTTAGCAGAATATGGCGTGGTGTCGGTGACGGGGTCGTGTGTTGAGCAGCGCCGCCTGACCTCGGCCTGCACCGCCGGATGTCTTGGCGTGTGACAGCAGCTGAAGCTGCTCTGCCTCTGAATCAGTGCTGAAGGTTTAATACGAGCCGCCGTGACTTTCTGCTGCTCCAACTCCACATTTAAAAGAAGATGATTTGAACCCTGACGGCTTATAATTAATTAACATCCACCTCCTCCTCCTCTCCTCCTCCGCCTCCTCTCTCCATTCCTCTCCTCTGGTTCTCGCTCCACTCCCTCTTTCTTTCTTCTCGATGATCTTCCTTTCTCTCCTCTTCTCTCTCCATCCCTCTCTTCTCCCATCATCGGTGGCATTCAGCCGTTTCCCATCCGACACGTAATGTTCACAGCGGCAACTTAATTACACTTAAATGTGAATCGGCCGGGGACGGAGAGACAGAAGGAGGGATGGAGGGAGGATATGAAACCAGAGGGATGGAGGCATGAACAAAACCAGCCTGTTATCCTTTGAGGATGAAAATAAGTTTTACAAAGTCCTGGAAATGCAGCGTTTTTCTTTTCATCCATGAGAATTCCCCTCTGTTTATTCCTCTCTCCTCTTCCCCTCCTTCTCTTTTCTTACTCCGTCAATCCTTTTCCTTGCATCATCCGTCTCTCTCTTGTCAAGATGGTTGGTCAGAGTTCATTAATTTTTACTGCTGAGGTAGTTTCCTCCGTGGACTGTGAGTGAACAGATTCGGGATCGGTTTCTACGGTTACCAGGCTGTAATCAGAGGTGAAACGAGGTGAAAAGATGACTGCAGCTCTTCTCACTAAGTGCTGCTATCTGAGCTGAATTACACACACATTTGCAATCAAATGTTGTATCAGGAGCACGTCAAGAGCCGGTGTGATCACTGTGAAATGCTTCTGAGTCACTGGGAAATTTGTCCTGGTATTGTTTGCTTTAATGGTTAAGAGGAAGACACTTTGTCTGCCGAGATTAGGGGTTTAACTTCCTGTCTGGAGCGAGGCATTACGGCTGAAGTGTGGCTGCGGGGGTTTCAGTATCAGCTGCTCGTTGGGTCCAGACTGAGCTGTTGTAAACAGAAGGTTACATGATATTTGACCGTATCTGAGGCAATAAACCACTTTTATAACACTGGTTAGTAAAACCCGCTACATCAGTACGTCATGTTGCTAACCACTTCCTGTATGCTAAGCTACGAGCCACTGTGTTACTGATTGGAGGAACCAGGTTTGCTCTTTGACACCGGGCAGCTCCTGGCGTCAAGCGCTCGCTGTGTGAACGCACCTCCAGAACACCGATGCTGCCGACGCACCAAACAATATGAAGAGCTGCTCCACAGCGTAACTACAGTCTGTGAGGAGGGAAGTTATTATTGGTACGTTGTGTCCAACACTGCAGTACTGTGGCTGTAATGAACACCTTTTATTTTTTTATATCAATTAATTTATTATTATTATTATTATTGTTCTAATTATTGTTATTATTGTACAGTGGAAAAGGGGGAGCAAAATAAAAGGCTTGTATTTTACAGTGAGAAACAGGAGCAGCGCAGATATATAAGTAATTATGTAGGAATATATTCTGATAGACACATTCCAAGACACACACACACACACACACACACACAACACACACACACACACACACACACACACACACACACCCAGGCTGAGCCCTGCAGTGCCGTTATTATGTGTGGTGACAGTGTGACAGAGAATAATGGAGACATGTGGCCTCATTCACCTCTGTGTCTGTTGAATTAATGACTAACAGCTTCACACTAAACTCCTGCAGCTCACTCCGTCTCATGATACAGTCCAGACAAATTAACAGCAGATTAACGGCGAGGAGAGCAGCAGTCTGTCTGCTCACTTCATCTGCTTCGACCGGCCCCCGTTCTTAAATACCCCGACCTGCCGTTCACAATAACGCCCCAGCACTCAGCGTCCCTGGCAGCTTTCAGTGTGATGTCTCAAACAGCATTCAGAGCGTCCCGGGACAGAACATTAATAACATCAGCTCCGTTCAATTCACTGGATTCACCACAAAACACCACTGAACGTTTTCAGAAGAGAAAACAGCAGCTGGAATTATTCTGACTGATATTTTATAGCAACACTGACGCTCATGCCAGAAAACATGATTCTACTTTAAATATCATGTTTGGAAATGTTTGTCCTTCGTTTCCAGCTGTGAAATACTCCACGTCTCTTCAGTCACTTTCTTCACACACAGAGATCATTCACTGTGTTGAACAGAAATAAAAGAAGCGTGATAAATAACTAGATATAAGATATAGATATAAAAACACAGATTATAAAACAGATCATATCTCATTAAAGTTAATGTGACTCTAAGATGTCACAAGTATCTGTCAACACAAACCTCAGAGATACGACCTGGGTCCAGTCTCATGGGTGACTCCAAATGTGAAAGTTTGTCAATGCTGTTGCCATGACGATGTTAGCGTTAGCAGTTGAACTGACCCTGAATCTGTGTTTTCTGAGGTTAAAGTTCAAAGCTCTGTGATTGGATGTTTTATTAATTTTTTTCTGAACTGAACCTTTGCCTGTCGTAGTTTGAGCTTTTATGACCTTTGACCTTTTCTATGGAGGAACCGTCTTTTGTAGCGTGTCCATCTGAGACATCAGCTGTGTCCCAGTTTGACCACAGAGGCTGAACTGAAACGAGACGGGCGGGTCCAAGGAGGATTTTCACTTTCCGTTACCAGCTGTGTCCGCCCTTCCTGTCGCCTAGCAACCTTGACAACACGCAACTTTCTATCACCAAAACTTTTTGTTTTCAGTCTCTTGGATTTATAACAGTTGCAGCGTCAGCTGTTGAACATTAACAGTGTGACTCAGACTCTCTGTCAGTGCTGTTTGCTTCCATTACCTGTGAGCAATGAATCCTGGGATACGTTGGACCACGAAGGATCCACCTGTTGGAAAAGAAGGGCGGATTTGAAGGAGCCTTCAAGCGGGACAGTGTAGTGGCGCCGCTGTGACGCAGTTGTACAGATGCAGCCTCTGAAGGATGAGACCCTGAGTTGGGACACAGCTGTAATCTGGACTTTTACTTCCTGCCAGGTGCGTTTTGTAAGATGAAACAGGAAGTAATGGCAGAAAGGAAGAAAGAAAAGCGTCGAACGAGCGTGTGCTGGCGTTCAGAGCTGGCAGGTCGACTCGTGTTAATCCTGACTGCTGCTGGTCCACGTACACTCCCACTGCGGCCGTCCACCGCCTTGTTCCCCTCACGCACAGTAGGCTGCCAATTAATTAACGTGTGTGAGTGTGTGTGTGTGTGTGTTCACGCCCTTTTCCCATGTATTATGGTGTTCAGCCGCTCCCAGTGTGGGTATTCAGGGGCTTGTTCAGTTCACCACTGGGGCGTCAGGGCCCCTACCTAATTACACTGTGTGTGTGTGTGTGTGTGTGTGTGTGTGTGTGTGTGTGTGTGTGTGTGTGTGCGCGCGCGCGCGCACGTTTGTGTGTGCGTGTGTGTGCGCCCAGGAACATATCAGACTTCAGTGTGTGTGTGTGTTTCTATGGTACAGTAGGCTGGTTCCTAATTACTGTCTGCTCCTTGTATTCCCTCAGTGCCAATACCTTCCTGCCTCACTGAACCCTTGCTGTGTGTGTGTGTGTGTGTGTGTGTGTGTGTGTGTGTGTGTGTGTGTGTGTGTGTGTGTGTGTGTGTGTGTGTGTGTGTGTGTGTGTGTGTGTGTGTGTGTGTGGGAGAGAGGAGGGAAGGAGGGATAGAGAGAGAAGCCGATCATGTACTCTGACAAACTCAGACACAAGAGAAGCTTCAAATCTCACAGGGTTGTGGATTCACACACACACACACACACACACAACACACACACACACATACACACACACACACACACATTCCTGCAGGACACCAATATAAAGGCCCCTGTTTGTGTTGCTGTGTCTCTCTCAAACTGAAATCTGAATTCTCTCATTTCCTTTAAGAACATATGATACAGAGCGACAGAGTGATGATGCTGCAGCTGCTGAACATCAACATCTGTAAATTAGATTATTAGATGTTTCTTATGGTCTCGTCTTTATTCTCTTGGAGTGAAATCAGCTTTAATAAGGACGTAAATACAATCAATACATCAATGATTGATTTACTTATAAGTTCAGTCTTGATGTTTTAGCCACATGCTAATGAACAACATGTTTGTAGCATCATTAAAAGAGACGGTGTCGCCTGCGAAGTTCGTCTCCACTCAGAAAGTAGCGAGCGGTTAGCATAGCTGGCTAACATTAGCGCTGATGTTGTATGACCACCTACTTTGGTCCTGCAGCAAACTGAAGCAGCAGTCTCTCTCTCTCTCTCTCTCTCCCCCCCCCCCCCCCCCCCCCCCCATCTTCCAAAACACTAATGAATAAAAGTAAAGATGCACAGACTCAGAGTCAGAGTCTGTGGTTTCCTCCTCTATTACGTCCAGGGTGGGAAAATTGAACTTTTCTCAGTTAATTAAAAACAAACTAAATTAAAACTAGTGAAACTTCTGTCCAGGTTTATGATTAAGTGAAATCTCTCTGTTTTCTCCCAACACACATTTTCTTTTCTTCCTCTGTCTCTGTCTTCATGTCCTCCATTTTTATTTCACCATCACTTCCATTTATTCATCTCTCTGTCCATCCCTTCATCTGTCTCCCTGTCCTCCTCCTCCCTCATTTTTCTTTCTCTGTGTTGTCACTCTCTCCCCCTCTCTCTCTCTCTCTCCCCCTCTCTCTCTCTCTGTCTGCCCCCCCCTCTGTCCTCGCTTGTCCTTGACTCTAACACACACCAGCTGGCACTCAGCCAAGTGGAGAGACAGCAGAGATGATTATACACAGGAAGCTCTGCGTGTGTGTGTGTGTGTGTGTGTGTGTGTGTGTTGTGTGTGTGTGTGTGTGTGTGTGTGTGTGTGTGTGAGGGTAAGAGAGAGAGAGAGAGAGAGCAAAGCAATGAATAAACAGCAAAGAGAAGACAGAATGAAGACATAACTGAAGTGAGACAGCAGGTGTGTGTGTGTGTGTGTGTGTGTGTTCGTGTTCATGGTCTTTGTGTAAAGCAGTGTTTTGCTTTACAGAATAATCAATAACTAGAATCAGTTACGACGTTTAAAGCAACATGTGAAAGTGACAAAGATTCAAAACAGATTCAAGAGAGAAATCTGCAAGAAAACAAGTGGATGCTTCTCTGTTCAAACCCGAACACACAGAACCAGTAATCAGTCCAATCAGAACCTCAGTGATCATTATCTGTGTGACCAGCTGTGAGCTGCTCTGTCACACCTCAGTCGGCCTCATGCCACAGGTCTTCACTGTTACACACCTGTAAAGGTGTAAATGAGCATGTCTCTGCTGCACAGATCAGTTTGTTAATGAGAGGTGATGGTTTGTTTTATTTTGACAGTATTTACCTATATACAGTATATATATATATATATATATATATATATATATATATATATATATATATAATACCTATATATAGTAACTGTAAGATTCAGTGTCTGTATTTCACCTGAACTCAGATATGAAACACAGATTAAAGGAGATCAGTGTGTGACTCTTCTTCCTCTGTCCTCATCCGTCACAGACCAACATTAAACAGCTTTAAAGTAAAAGAATAAATAAAATAACACTGAATGTTTCATTAAAAAGTCGTTTCATCATCGTTCAGTAACAGTTACGTCGTCCGTCTTTAAAGCTGAAACTGATGATTAACTATTCATTGGTTTTTTCTGTTGGAGAAGCAGCCTCCATTTAGAGGGAGGGCTGATCTGTCTGAGAGCTCGTTACACAGGGCGAGGCCCACGCTTAAAGTTTGATGATGGGGGGGGGGGGGGGGGGGGGGGGGGGGGGGGCGTTATTAAGCAGAACCGGTCATGAAAAGTTAAAGTGGTTGAAAGACGCCTTTAAAAAGATACTAATTAAAACAAATGTCTCCTCTGCTGATGACTTTTTAAACAGCCTGGGGAGGCTGAGCGTGTGTGTGTGTGTGTGTGTGTGTGTGTGTGTGTGTGTGTGTGTGTGTGTGTGTGTGTGTGTGTGTGTGTGAGAGAGATTAACAGTGCATCATTCAGCCATTTTGTAAAAAGCCCTCTTTCCCTCCTCTTCTATCTTTCCTTTCGTTCTTCCCTCCTCCCCTACATCTCTACGTTCTCCCCTCTTCCTCCCCTCTTCCTCTTCACTCCATCACTCGCTCCTGGAGACTGAAATATTTCTGTCTTCATTTCTTTAATTGTATCTTTCAGGAAACATTTGATAAGAGGATGTTTGGGATATTTTGGAGGCAGCGTTTGTTTGTCACATGTTGAACCACATCGACCTCCAGAGCTGAGAGCTGCAGTTCCTCTGGTGACCACTAGAGTCTGGCTCCAACAGTGAGTCAGTCCCCATAGACTCCCATGTTAAAACAGCAGAAATAAACATGTTTACAGAACCCCCCCCCCTGCCCTTTTCTATTCCTCCCCCTCTTAACCTGTTGCTGTTTCTTCCCTTCAGTCCTCCCCTCATCCTTCTCTCTCTCCATCCCTGAAGTCCTTTGTTAGATCTTGATAAACTGTGTTCTGACACGCTGCCAAAATGCCCCCCTCTCTCTCACCCCCCCTCTCTCGCCCGCCCTCTCTCTCGCCCCCTCTCCTCTCTCTCGCCCCCTCTCTCTCTCAACCCCCTCTCTCTCGCCCCCCCTCCTCTCTCACCCCCCCCCCCTCTCTCGCCCGCCCTCTCCTCTCTCTCGCCCCCTCTCTCTCTCTCGCCCCCTTCTCTCTCAC
>NC_079376.1:485000-497500 GCF_021018895.1 Seriola aureovittata | reverse complement strand
TTTGATTTAGGTAATAAAACGTTTCTTTTCTCTGGCGCCACCTTCAGGACAAACCTTCCGTTCCCTGCCTCTGTAGTGGGAGGGATTCAAGGAGTATCCTGTTGTAATGAAGCTTCCCTGCCTTATCATGGTGCCAGGTCCAGACTTAATGAATGATTATGAATTCTGGGTCATTCTCCATGTCTCTGTTTCCTGTCCTGAGTCCGGGATCCGATCCAGACCCAGTCAGACAGAGCGAGCGAGGATTACGCTCCATTTTGTTATCTGAATTATTTCTGATGATTTGCCTTTGAGCTTTTCTGAGGCTAAATTATTCCTCATAATATACCTTTAAATTATTAGCGCAGTGATTCCTCATAATTCACCCTCTGATTTCTCACCACAGCCGACTTCAATTATTCCTCAACATCCAGCTGCTGCCACGGCTAAGCTGAATTATTAAATGGAATTATGAAAGTATGATAATGACTGGGTTATCGCTGTTCACTCCCTCAGGATTGTGTGTGTGTGTGTGTGTGTGTGTGTGTGTGTGTGTGTGTGTGTGTGTGTGTCTTGTAGTTTTAATCCCTAAAATGCTCCACTCCTTATCTGTTTAACATACAGCCCAAAGGCTGAGCTTTTAACATCACAACCAGGCTGACGTGATACCACATCTGATAGAGGCTGGTAATCTGTGTGTGTGTGTGTGTGTGTGTGTGTGTGTGTGTTATATACACTATTTATAAGTGTGCACATATTACTGAGATTATTTTGTAAACCTACAAAAGTGCTGCTGTTCTGTTTTTTGTTTGTGCATTTTTAAACCTGGAAGTCGTGTGTGTGTGTTTGTGCGTGTGCGTGTGTGCGTGTGTGTGTGTGTCTCAGTTACACCTGATTATTATTATAATCTGGCTGACACCAGTGAGCCTGTGCAGTGTAGAAATCCACACTTTTATAATCTCCTTGTATTTTTTTCATCCTTTTATCATCTTGAAGAATCCTGACAGGAGAAAATCCTGCAGCTGAAGAGACGAACTGAAACACACTGTAAAAAAAAATCTAACACTTACCTCCTGACCGTCCCACCACAGCTTCCTTCTTTAATTTAGGCAGGTGGTTTTTGCTTTTTATCAACTTCATGTACATTTCTTATTTGTAAAGAACTCAGTGATGGAGCCTCTGACTCAACTACATGTTTAAAGTTCCTCCAGTGTGAAGGTGTGTGTCCATGTGTAGTGTGATTATAGATCAGCTCTAGCTTCTATATTAATACTGTGAAAGTATCAAAGCCTCAGTCCACAGAGAAATGCACACAGCCTGTATTCAGAAACTGAGCCTTAAAACCAGCCGTCAGGACTTCTGGAACTTTGTGATGTCACAACAAAGCAGTCACCAAGCCCCGCCCACCTGGACCCACCATCCAAACCTTGCAGGATTTAGTTTCTCTGAGTGTTTTTACCTGAAATCTGCTATATTTTTATTGGATCACCCAGAAAACAGTCAGCCAATCAGAAGAGAGGCTCAGAGCCTCCTCTGTTCTGATTGGCTCACTGACCTGTTGTTACTAGAGCTGCAGAGAGAAGCCTGAGAGAGGAGATGTAAAACTACACTGAGATGGTTTTTATATCTTCTGATGGATCAACACTTCAAATAAAACACAGAAGAAGAAGAAACATGGAGCTTTAAAACTCACCTTCTTGTTCTCTTTTGTTTCCACCGTCACAGACGTTCTCGCTGCTCAGAGCAGAAACTCTCCATCTGTTGTTACTTCAGACAGCAGTGGCTGAACCTGGTGGTTTCCTCTCATGTGTTGTCAGAGTGTTGAGTAAAGTTTCGAGGCTCGAACATCAGTACAGAGCGTTTCACGAGGCTGGCAGTCATCAGCGGAGATGGTCTGAAACAGCCTGACCACTTAATGACTGTTACACTGGCAGCTAGAGGGCGCTGTTCCCGAGCTGAACCCGGCAGGGCCGGGTGTCGAGCGTTAGCTCCGCCTACAGCCGTATCTATCACAAGTCCTTGTTTTGCAATCTTTCTTTATCTGTCGCTTTAATCCTGCACACAGAGCGGGGCATGTCGCCGTGACAACCAGTTCTCCTCTTCCGCCGCTCTGCACATCATGTTGTCGTGTGTGAGTGTTAACATGAGGCGGGAACAAGCGGAGAGCAGCTGAGCCGCCGCCACGCATCCGCTCACGCTGTGCTGAGCATCACCGCCCTGTGTGTGTGTGTGTGTGTGCTGCAGCTCGAGACACTAGACATCCCATAATACCTTGTTATAATCCCTGGAGAGTTGCTATGACAACCATATGAGGCAGATCCCGAGGCAGATTGAGGCAGCTGCGAGATTGGAAGTGACACGAACAATGTGGGCCCCCGCTCACCTGGATGAGGGAAGGTGTTTGTGTGTGTGTGTGTGTGTGTGTGTGTGTGTGTGTGTGTGGTGTGTGTGTGTGTGGTGTGTGTGTTGTGTGTGTGTGTGTGTGTGTGTGTGTGAAGTTCAGTCAGTGCAGGATGGAGACGCTGCAGCTTCAGAGAGACAGATTCATGATTCATCACTGATCCGTTCTTCTTCATGTTTGTGTCGGTTGTGAAGTGCTGAAAACTTTACATTTATCCGTGCTTTGCACGTTTGCTGCTCTAAATTTACTCTTTTATTTTACTTTATGTTTTTTATTAGTTTGATATGTGTTATTCTCATTGGACTATTAATCAGTTTATTAATCACATTTTATTCCTGCCTTGTATTAGTTTTATTTTACACACTGATTGTTGGTCTTAATTATTTTATTCATACGTATCATTCATATGTTTTTAATTGGTGTTAAAGGTATTTTTCTTTACACTCTCCACATAGTTATTATGGTTGAAACTTCCTTGATAATTCATGCTTTGTGCTGCACGTCGTGCTTCCACCTGGAATCAATGAAATATGCGTTATAAATAAAGTTTTGCTTGTTTTATTAATAAACTTGTTAGAGACGTTGAAGCCACATGTTGACTCAGCTGCACATGAATGAATCAATGTTAGATCAATGAAGGCAATGAAGACATTATTAGATCAATGAAGGTGAGGGCTTATTATAGCTACATATAAAATAGACATAAACACTGATGTTATTATATGATTTAACATTATAACAAACTGAACACAGATCATTTCATTGTATTTTAGCTTCCTACTTTTTTCCCTTTAAATCTGTCATCAGACAGGAAGTCGACGTGTCTGTCAGTTTAACGAGCATGTTTAGTCGCTGTCACATGTTGCGTCTGAACATGGTTTATACAGGAAGTGATGCGATGAACATCTGTGTATGTTTGTGTGTGTATCAGCCTTCCTCTATGTACACGTATTACTCCAGGAGTGTATCTACGTCATTGTGTGTGTGTGTGTGTGTGTGTGGTGTGTGTGTGTGTGTGTGTGTGTGTGTGTGTGTGTGTGTGTGTGTGTGTGTGTGCGCGCATGCACACACACACACCGGCCTTTTCAGCAGAGAAGGAAGGTCGACGTGTTGGCGGCAAATTGGCCTCATTAATCTCCCGCTTAATTGATTGTGAGAAGTTTGAGGATGACATTTTAAGAAAGCATGGCGGACGGGGCGCGGCGTGATTGATTTGGCTAAAACGCAGCGCTAATGAATGCCAGCCAGTCACTTAGGTGGTAGAGACCAGACACTAATTTCAGAGAGATTAGGCCAGAGAGGTTGATAATGCTTAATGAAGAGAGAGAGAGGGAGGGAGAGGGAACAGTCATTAAACAGGATGTAAAGCTCCATGTGTACTCCCCTCTGTGTGTGTGTGTTAGTGACGGTGAATGTGTGGAGCTTGTATTTGCATGAACTTTATTCGTCATCAATAGAGATCTTTGGGGTGGGGGGAGGGGTCTCTGAAGGTGTGTGCTGAAGCCTGGAGTTTGATTTTTATCATCATCAGATAGAAAATGTTTTGTGTGTGTGTGTGTTTATATATATATCCATGTGTGGACCGCCTCTGGTCAAATCCTGATTTTATAACTGTGAAAACAATCAGAAAACATGTAAAGACAAAGACTGAGCTTGATTCCAGCTGGATTTACTGAGACATGATCAGAGAGGAAGTTAGAACAGACTCAACGTCTTTCTCTTTCTGTTTTAAGTTGTATTTTTCAGGCTTTTGCCTTTATTACAGTCAGAGAGAGAGAGAGAGAGAGAGAGAGGATGACACACAGCAGAGGGCCACAGGTCGGACTTGAACCTGGGCTGCCGGGTCAAAGACCAAGCCTAAATGTCACACACTCCACCAGGTGTTCCACCAGGTGAACCACTATCTGTCTTATTTGCTCTCTGACACAGAGCTCAGCCTCCGTCTGGATCCACTGTAGTTTAGTCTTTATTTCCCGAACGTCACAGACTTCTATCAGAGGCAGGTCTCTTTATGTCTGACTCCCTCTGATGTAGAGTTGGTCATAGTCGTTAGTACGAAGCCTCGTTACCGATGACTTCCCTCTCTCTCCCTCCCTCTCTCTGCTCGCTGTGTCTTATGTTCAGTTCCTCTTCTGCCTCCTTTCGTGATAATGATACATGGAATCAAAGTAGTTTATCTGCTGTAATGGAGGCGAGGCTCAGTGTATTGGAAGTTCTCCTCCTCTTCCCTGCAGTTCCTGAGCAGGCGGGAAACCAGAGCGGCTCTGTAGACTGAACTATGATCACTCAGTCACTCAGTGACATTATAGGGCCGGCCCTGCTGATTCGCTCCAGCCAACGTGACTGTGAGCTCCTCGGCCTGGGAAAGAACAGCATCTACTCCTGCAGACAGCCAGATGTTTGGCTGTGTTTGGATTTGGGAAGTTAAAGCAAAGAAGAAATCAGTTGCAGGGTGGTGTCATCCTGGCGGCTCAGCTGACTGCTCCGTGAAGTTGTGCAGGTCAGGAAGTTTAGTTGTTGCTGAGGAAGTGAAAGTGTTGTGATGTTTTTTGGACTTTAAAGAGCAGATTGGTGTTTGGTGTTTTTAAAGACACCATGTGGTGTTTGAAGATGAAGAGACGGCGGACAGACGGGTGCTAATTAAATACAGGGAGGGGAGGGGGGATAAAGTAAACTGTGTGTGTTAGTCCAAAGTGATTGATGAAGAGAACGACACCGTGTGAAAGTCAGAAAGTGACGAGACAAAGAAGAAGAAAGTGGAGACAGGTTTAGGAAGTTCAGCAGAGTTTTATTTTGGAGGAAACATTTACAAGGTTATATTTCTATTTCTTCTGTGCCTCTAATAGTGAAGTTAATATGTTGTGAGTTTGTTTTTTATGGGGGTGGATATAGTTTCATTTCCACCTCTCTATAAAGGGAAAACAGGAGATACACAATCCTTTTATTTTACAAACTGCACTTGTTGCAGCTCAGTGGTCTTTACTTCCTGCTGTAGTTACTGCACGTCGTCTTCACTCTGTTTACTGTCTGTGTGTGCAGGAAGTTAAGTTGCTTTAAACCCGACACTTTTATGCCCGAGCTGCACTTTCATTTATCTTCCTGCATAAATCAGCTGATTGGTGGGAGAGGTTTGTCCAGGCCTGTGAGCAGCAACAACAGAGACGCTGTTTGTCACAGTGAAGCGATTAGTGACTCACTGGTGACGCTGCAGGAGTTTAACAGTTAACAGCTCAGTAACAAAACACACGTCACACCCACTACATCAGGTCACTGTGTCTGATTCAATGGTTCAAGCTCCTCCAATTTTATATCTTCTTATGGATCAACACTTCAACCCACACACACACACACACACACACACACACACACACACACACGGCCGGTCAGAGTGATGGCAGCTGATGTGCCCCGCCCTGGTTTAATAGATGGTTTATGGTAACACCTCAACTGTTGTTCAGACGCTCTCATCCATAACACACACACACACAACACACACACACACACACACACACACACACACACACACACATAGCATCACTCACTCAGGACATGGAGGTGATAGATCACACAGACACACACCTGCCCAGTGCAACTGTTCATGTACATTTAAACATTTTTCACATTGAATCATATCAGTAAAACTGCAGGTGAAGATTAGTCGCCTTGTCAAACTCTTGTTAGAAACGATTTAACAAAATCACTTTCTGTCCAAAATGAAAACACGAATCTACAAACTGCTCGTCAGTTTTTTATCAGCAGAATTTTAATGTAAAGTTATAATCTGTAACGTTTCCACATTAAAACAACTCGACCTCTATTCTATATGTTGTTGAGTTGAGTTCTTACATCATCAAATATTTGCATTAATTTTCAAACCAGAGAAATGTGTGACTTTAATCATGGAGACGTTCCATTGGTGGTTTTTACGAGGACACCTCTGGATAATCCAGCTGCTGTTCCAAACCATCTTTCCTTTTTGTTTTGATCCACAGAAAATTACAGTAAATGAAATATTCAGAATCGACACATACATACATGACAAAATGAATACTTTACAGGTTTTATATTTCTGTGTCCGTAAAGACTCACAGTTTGTCATTCTGGTGTCTCAGTGGGTTCACGTCCATGAAGAAGAAACTTAATTTGATTGTCCACTTCCTGTCCTGCAGTCCGTCTCTTTTTACTTTAACTGTGGATTTAGACCCAAAAATGACTTGAAATATTTCAGTTGTGAAAATATTTGAACAAAAAAGTTATGAATCAGCAGCTTTAATGATAATTGATAATTAATTATTTGAATGATCTTCAGAGTAAAGACCGAGCATCAGTCACTCTGCTTCAGTGTCAGTGGCTTTGAGTCCTTCACCTGCAGCTGTTCACTGACGCCGTCGCTCTGCCGCCTGTAAAACAGATGTAAGGTGCCCGTGTGTTGTCACGGCGATGAGGGGGAAATTAAAGACGACAGCGACGCCGCACAGATACGACACCGTTTCCTGTCAGCCCGTCAATCAAACTGTCAGCCAATGAGTGTCAGCGTAGGTAAAAATTAGACGTGGAGACGTGAGAGGACAGAGGGATGACAGGACGGCTCGGCCGCCCTCGGTGGATTATGGGAATATTACTGCGGAGGTTTGTGAACAGGAAGTGATGGCATGTGTCTGAAGGTGAGACAGGTAAACAGATGAGAGGCAGTACAGTGAAGCAGACAGACATGACATTCACATTTACACATTCACATGGTCAGAAAAGTCTTTCTGCTGCTGCGTTCAGGTCGGCTCTGTCTTGTAGCTGGTTATTAATTAATTAATGAAGCCGTTACTTTGCTTGTTGTATTATTATACAGAGATGATGGGTCCTGAATGATCTGTGAGGGCATGAATATGATTCATCCACGTGTTCATGGATAGCTGTTAGCTAGATGGCTAAAGGGCACAACTCCTTCTTCTTCTGGTGTTTTCGTCAGCTGCCAAACAGCTTGGGGCTCATTGCCACCACCCTGATCTGCATCCAGGACATCAAACACAGACTGGACCACGTGTGTGTGTGAGTGTGAGTCTTAGTGTCTTAGATCTCGTCTGTATGTCAGCTGGATACCAGACGTTTTAAATCACGTTTAAATGGAGCTGAAAACACTGGAGAGGTGCTTCAGAAAACACCGGCAGCGTGGATCGCCCTTCACTGTACGAATGTGACCTGAGGGAGACGAGCGGAGAGACGCTCGGATCACCTGACACGCTCGCTGCTCAATTAACGAGAAAGAAGAATTTCTATTGGACGAACGCACGTGTGAAATATCTGATCAATGTATGTAAAGAAAATCTGACGACGAGTGAAATGAAGAGAGGGAGAGAACGTCTTCATTTAGCTCAGATTAACTCACACATGCTCACACACACTCTCACACACACACACACTCTCACACACACACACACACAACACACACACACACACATACAGGCACGTGTCAGACGCAGTATTTCAGATATATTTCACTCCGTGTCTGAGCATTGAACTTCCAGGCCTTGAGATGAATTTTTAAGACCTGCATATTCAAAAGAGACACACACACACACACACACACACACACACACACACACACACTAAGCTGTGGGTTTCAGCCTGCATGCCCAGATGACTCCAGAGGCCCGGCGTGACCCGGCAGCGGCGAGACTAAAGGTCACGGTGGTGAGCGTCGAGCCTCGCATCCTGATTACCCATAACCCCCCTCTCTGACTTCCTGTGAGGTCCGGCAGGTTCATTAGCAGTGGGAATAACTGCGGAGAGAAGGAGGGAGGGAAGAGGTCTGAACCAATAAACGAAGTGTCCAGAGAGCGAAAGGCGGGAAAAGAAAAGAGGAGGACGGAGGGAACAGACGAGTGCAGCCTCATTATTTATGCAGTCAATAGGCCGAGGCTTGTCTGCATCTCTAATTGTTTGATTTTATAGGCGGGACGGCTCTTTAAACAAACACGCTCTCATGCTAATGGCGGCGCGACGCTGCCCTCCTGACAGCGTCTGGTGAGAGGCTGGACTGGGGGATTATGGGAGGTTTTTTTTCTTTTGAGGGAGGGGGGGGGGTGTGTATATGAACCTGAATATTATTTGGATAATTAAAAATGACAGAGGAAATGGTGCCCCACCCCCCACCCCCATACACACACACACACACACACAATCAGCCACTTTGTCTTGACAGGTGGAGGTGGGGGGGTGGGGGGGGTTAGTCCTGATTGCTGTCAATCAAGCTGTCCGGTGGGACGACCACAGAGGCAGGCAGATCGCCGTGAACTTTGACCCCATCTCTGGCCGACGTGATGCTGATGTAAAAGAGAGAGAGAGAGAGAGAGAGTGAGTTAACAACCTTGAGAGATGGACTGAATTTCAACATGCTCAGTGAAAGAGAGAGAGAAGGGGGGAGGGAGAGAGAGGGAGAAGGGGGAGGGAGAGAGAGAGAGAGACAGAAGGGGGGAGGGAGGGAGAGAGAGAGAAGGGGGGGGGGAGAGAGAGAGCGAGAGTTAGCAACCTTGAGAGATGGACTGAATTTCAACATGCTCAGTGAGAGAGAGAGAGAAGGGGGGAGGGAGAGAGCGAGAATGGGGGAGAGAGAGAGCGAGAAGGGGGGAGAGAGAGAGCGAGAAGGGGGGAGGGAGAGAGAGAGACAGAAGGGGGGAGGGAGAGAGAGAGAGAGCGAGAAGGGGGGAGGGAGAGAGAGAGACAGAAGGGGGGAGGGAGAGGGCGAGAAGGGGGAGAGAGAGAGCGAGAAGGGGGGAGAGAGAGAGTGAGAAGGGGGAAGAGAGAGAGACAGAGAGAGAGAGGGACGGAACAAATTTCACTGTATCCACTTGCAGCCAAAAGTCTGTTTGTTAACCCAAGAAAATCTGTGTTTTCATGTTAAACACTGTTTATTATTATTTAGTCAGCTCAATATGGACATACACGTGTGTGTGTGTGTGTGTGTGTGTGTGTGTGTGTGTGAGTGTGTGTGTGAAAGAGAGAGAGAGAGAGAGAGATCAAAGGAAACAGGATCACTAGAAAGCCAAAGTGACAATTGAACAAACGGCATCAATGAAAAGACGAACAGATTATATCTCTGTCCTTCTGTCGCTTTGTTCTCTCTCTCTGTGTGTGTGTGTGTGTGTGTGAGTGTGTGTGTGTGTGTGTGTGTGTGTGTGTGTGTGTGTGTGTGTGTGTGTGTGTGTGTGTGTGTGTGTGTGTGTGTGTGTGTGTGTGTGTGTGTCTCACTTCCTGACTGCATGTGTGTGCATATTGCTGTGTGTAATTGCATATTTATTGATGTGTGTTCCCACATTTATTTTTTCCTCCAAGATGGCTGTGTGTGTGTGTGTGTGTGTGTGTGTGTGTGTGTGTGTGTGTGTGTGCGTGTGTGTGTGCGTGCGTGCGTGCGTGTGTGTGTGTGCGTGCGTGTGTGTTAGTAACGCTGAGCTGAACAGGGAGGGTTGAGATGTAAAACCCTCCCTCCTCTCCAGATGCAGGATAGAGCGAATCCTCACCCCCTGCCAAATTAATCTGCTCACACACTCATTCCCACACTCTCTCTCTCACACACACACACACACACACACACACACACACACACACACACTCTCAGACGGAGAGTGAAAGCGGATTCTGTAGAATAATTTCATTATAAGGTTGTGAGCATGTGGATTAATGGTTTTACTGTCACAGAGACGACAGGGGATTTTCTCTTTTCTTCTCTGTCTTTCTCTCTGAGAGGCTTTTATTTTGTCGTTTCCTCTCCACTTCCTTTCTCTTCTTCTTTTCTTTCATCCTCTCTTTTGGTTGTGTAGCTACCAAAAAAACAACTTTATATACAATTATCTTCTTTAGTCCAGTGGTTCCCAACCTAAGGGACGGGCCCCTCCGAGGGGACACCAGATTAATCTGAGGGGTCATGAGATGATTCATGGAGGAGGAAAGAAGAATAAAAAGACACTTCTGCCTCATGAATCTGAATTTATTTCCTTTTGTGAAACGTTTTTCCGTCTTTGAGCCGCAGCCAGTTACTGAGCTGAAGGTTCAGAGGGGAAACACGGCGGCGTGTTTCCTGAGAGAGCAGCGTTTGTGTTTGTGTGGATGAAAGTCGTCGAGTCAAAGTATAAAGAAGGATGAAATGAAAATAGAGTGAAAGAACCTTCTGAAGAACAGGACTTGAGTAAATGTGATTGGTCACTTCAACGCTGGAGGAGACTGACTGTATTTAACTGTTACATGTATTAAATATGAACAGAAAACAATAAGAACAGACCAGGTCTGGACGTTAATATCTATACTTTCCCTTTTTCTGCTTCAGGGTTCAATAACATGTAGCTGAAATTAAAATGGTTTCCTGATTTACATTAAGAAAAATCTCGTCAAAGTGGAAAAACGAGTGTTCAGCTCTTCTTTTAAACGTCTTTTTCTCTAATATTGATTATTTGATTCATTATTTAATCTCATTTTACATGAATGTTTTAATTGTTTTTCATTTTAGTTCTTCATGTGTTTGTGTTGGTTTCATGTTCATGTCATGTGAAGCTCTTGGAGCAGGTCATGTCTTGTATGAAAGGCGCTCTACAAATAAAGTTTATGACTATTATTATTATTATGACTTGACACAATATTAAGCCGCGATGCTACGGACATATTTCAGTTTGTTGTGAGTCAGAATCTGAAGTTGGAGGCTCAGGCCTGTGGAAGACGGAGACTTGATTCTCAGCAGCGAGTTTTAAAGAAACAGACGATGATGATGATGATGTGCGGCGTCCTGCTGTGTCTGCTCCCAGCGCCTCATCTCATCTGCCGTTTCTTCATGTTTCCACATGATTCCATTCACATCGTCTTTTTGTGCTGATTGTTTTTCTGTCGCCATGTTTGGTCGTCCGGGCGTCGCTGTGATGTTCGGTGTCATAAAATCCCAGGTCGGACGCAGACAGGACGAGAAACATGTGCCATGTTCACGTTAACAAGTCTGCAGAGGTGTGTGTGTGTGTTACAGTGTCATGAACACATTTATTAGTGTGTGTGTGTGTGTGTGTGTGTGTGTGTGTGTGTGACGGCTGGCATGTCTCCGTCACCTGGCTCTGTCACCCTCCATAATCACTACAATCCAACAGAGAAATCTGCTCTAATCAAACAGGAAACGCCTCCATGATTTTGGCTCTCGTTTGCCCTCTCTCTCTCTCTCTCTCTCTCTCTCTCTCTCTCCCTCTCTCTCTCTCTCTCTCTCTCTCTCTCTCTCTCTCTCTCTCTCTCTCTCTCTCTCTCTCTCTCTCTCTCCCTCTCTCTCCCTCTGTCTGTCTCTCTCTCTCTGTCTCTCACCTTGTAGTCTCTCTTCCCATGTTTCTCCCTCATTTTGTTTCTCTCTAATTTTCACTGTGTGTGTGTGTGTGTGTGTGTGTGTGTGTGTGTGTGTGTGTGTGTGTCGGGCTGTCAGTCAGGGAGGAGGCAGCAGCAGCTGGCTGAGGCAGTCCCCAGAGGGATTGTGGGTAGGGAGGGGAAGGTTATGGCTTCACTCCCATCACCGATCTGTTGCCTGAGAGAGAGAGTGGGAGTGTGTGTGTGTGTGTGTGTGTGTGTGTGTGTGTGTGTGTGTGTGTGTGTGTGTGTGTGTGTGTGTGTGTGTGTGTGTGTGTGTGTGTGTGTGTGTGTGTGTGTGTGTGTGTGTGTGTGTGTGTGCTTCCAGCAGTGTGGAGTGAATGGGAAAGAGTGTGTTAGCTTCACACACACACTGGTCTGGTTTTTCTCCTGGTCTCTTGTGGTTTGGTTTCTAGTCTAGTTTGGTTGGGGTCTTGGTCTTGGTTCTGGTTCCGTCTGGTCTTGCTTCCGGTTCCGGTTCTGGTTCTGGTTCTGGTTCTGATTCGGTCTTGTCTGGTTTGGTTTGCACTAGATACCATCAGGATGATCACTAACCTGTGTCCAATGAACAAGCTGCTTGTGAGTCATGTGACTCATATTTCCCTTTAACAACCTCAGAGTCGTCGTTTCCTCGTGTTCTTCCACCTGAATTTAAAACACAGTTTTTCTTTCACATGAAATCTCAGTTATCAAAGAGAGATCCCTCCTTCATGTTGTGGTGTTTGTTTCGTCCTGCGAGGAGCATCAGATGGGTGGGGCTTAC
>NC_079376.1:477500-480000 GCF_021018895.1 Seriola aureovittata | reverse complement strand
ACGTCGCCTCTGTGACATCACCCACAGGTTTCTGAAGCTCAGAGTGAGCTGCTCCACTGTCACCGTTTTGGCAGTATCAGACTCCGCCCCTAACTCCCAGTTAATCCAAACATGGTCAAAGAGGAGGGGCATGTGTGGAGCTGAGACTTCGGTGCATACGCTCACCCACTTGTCACTCAAAGAGGCCACGCCCTCAATCCTTCATAACTGTAGTCCTTAATAAAATGTAAACAGGGTGTAGCTGATACTATAAATATGACAGGACGTGTGGTTGTGCAGAGTCTCTGCGACGAACATGAACAGAACTATGAAATACTCATGAAAGCTTCCTGGGTTTGTTTTTTCAGATTTCTGAAAGTCTAAAGTGAGTTGGGAGACTCAAAGGATTCCTTATTTTCAGATGAAACCTCCAGCAGCAGCTGGTCATAGATGTTATTGTCTCTTTATTGAGAGAAATGGTTTAACATCTGCATTGTACAGCTGTGACAGTACCACAGAGCTGCAGGAGAGAGGGCTCAGGTCAGTACTGGACCGCTAGACTGAGTGGATTGGGACCCCTAACCTGTGTGCCCACACACACACGCACACACACACACACACACACACACACACACACACACACACCTCTTCAGGGAATTAAAGTGATATTGAGCTCTGAGCAATAACTGGAAGAGTGGAATTATTACTCCAGGGCAGTCACTGTGTGTGTGTGTGTGTGTGTGTGTGTGTGTGTGTGTGTGTGTGTGTGTGTGGTGTGTGTGTGTGTGTGTGTGTGTGTGTGTGTGTGTTGGTCACCTGTCCACATGTCGATTGTTGCTTTTGATTAAAAAGGAGGAGCTGTGACAGCTCCGAGTGTCTGCAATATCACACTGATGCTGTTATCTCTCTCTCTCTCTCTCTCTCTCTCTCTCTCTCTCTCTCTCTCTCTGTTTTTGTAACAAATAAAAATAAAAATCTGCCGTCTCTCAATCACCACAATTAAAGTCAAATAAAATGTAAATTGTCCTCATGTGTACGACATCACTCGTCCATAAGAGAATGAGACGTGGGCATATTTCAGGAAACTGTCGACAGTCCTCTTAACTAAAGGACAAAATACGCCATCATCAAGGCGTGTCTCCTGATTGGCAGAATGACATTGTGGTATCTTGGCTGAGATATGAGTACAGGGTGGAAATGTTATGGAGAATACTCTAGGAGTAAAGGCAGGGGGCCTGAAGAGGGGGAGCACCTCTCCTGGCTTCCACATCCTTGCATTGCTCAACATGAACCTTTGTGCAACGTGGCAAGTTTTATGTTATCCTCTATCTGTACTCAGAGAATAACCATGTATGGACATAAATGTTGGTTCTGCTCTCCTATAGGCTGTTAGGATTTGGCCAAAAGGTATCAAGAGAATATTCAGCCTATAAATTGTATGGGTTTGGGACAAACGAGAGGAGATCCTTTTTGGCCTTGGGTCCTCTCACAGGCTGTTTTTGATGCTTGTTCAACGATGCTGTGCCTTTTTGTAATAAACCTTTTTATATACAACTGAGCCGGTGTCAGCAGAGATTCCTTCATCATCATCACATCATTGCAAGAGAAGAAACAACAACATCATTGTCTGTGACTTCACAAATGACATCACGCTGTTGTTAAATGAATCAGTTTCAGGATTAGTCACCTCTGCCGTTAAGGTTTGGTTCGGTTCAGGTAGATAAATGACGTGTTCAGGTACAAGGAAACATCGTGGTTTGGATTACTTCACTAAGGTTGTGGAGCTTTGTTGTCATGGATACGACAACAAACCAGAAGAAACCAGGAAACAAACGCTGAAGTCACACCGACCAACCATCACAACAACGACTCCTCCTCCAACCCGAACCACCATCAACCCTCCGATACGACCTACAGCAGTGTCTCCTGAAGCGGCGCCGCTACGGCAGAAGGCCGAAAATAATTTGATTGTATTACGTCATGATCAGCCATGTCTCATCTGATGGAGCAGATTCACACCTGTGTATAAGACCAAACAAAAACCAGGAAGTCCTCCAACAACTTGTCCCATAGGCCGACCTTCATCGCCATGGTTACAGCGATACACAGGTTGAGTGTACAGGCGTGAATTATTACACACAGTGACTTTGGAAATGATCTTATTTTATTAAGAGGACACACCTTCTCTCTCTCTCTCTCGCTCTCTCTCTTGCTCTCTCTCTCCATTATTGACATGTGTTGACCTTTCTGAACCCTCCTCTTCCTCCCGTCTCCCTGCCTCCCCCCTCGTCTCCCCTCACCTCTCTGTTCAAACCTCCCTTTACCTTCCCCTCTGTCCTCTTCCTCTCTCTCCTGTATTGACACACTGACCTTTCTGCACCTTCCTCTTCCTATTTTTCCCATCCTCCCATCTCTCTCTCTCTCTCTTTCCCTTCTAGGTCTCCTAACCTCACTCGCCCCTCACCTCTCTGTCCAAGCTTTCTTTTCCTCCTCCAATCTCTCTCTCTCTCCCTCCCTCCCT
>NC_079376.1:470000-472500 GCF_021018895.1 Seriola aureovittata | reverse complement strand
TGCATGTGAGTCAGTGTGTGTGTGTGTGTGTGTGTGTGTGTGTGTGTGTAGTTTAGACAGACCAAGGACAACACACACACACACAAACCACAGTCCCAGTGTGTCTGTATGTGTTATTAATATGCAAATACAAGTGAAACACAACAAAAGGCATGAAAAACAATATCCCAGTGAACAGGCTGAGGTCAGCTGGTTCTGGATCCACTGGTCTCACTGCTGCTTCTTCTGGGTCCAGGTCCTGGTTCTGGACCTGGATCAACCTCAGAAAAGGCTCAGGTTCAGATCGGTCTCTGATGAGTCTCAGATCTGGTTTGGATCTGGCCCGTATGAGGCTCGCTTGAGGACTTAGATGAGGTTTAAATCAGACTCAGATGAACCTACATCTACAATTTTAAACTGATGCAGTTCTGTGATCCTGAAGAGACAGGTGTCTGCCTGCAGCTGGATCTCATATCAGGTGTGAATCGGGTTCAGGTAAAACTTGGATCAGGTTCTGGTCAAATAAAGTCCAAAATCTGGAGTGGTTGTGTCTCTGTTAGATGATCTGTCTTTTGTTGTATCTGCCTCGTCTTCTTAAAGAGCGCACCTTAAAATATCAGGACATGATCAACACGACAGGACACTGTTAGGTTTTAAGTTTTATGGTGATGTCGTCACCACGACTGAGACTCGTGGTGCGTTTGATGACGTCCGGACAGTGTTGTAATAATGTTGATGCTACATGAATAGCACTAGCTGCTGTTGTGCAGTGTGTGGGGCTCAGGCAGTAACCCTATTGGTTCTGGGGAGTCAGGTGGTCTGTGAGTTTTATTTTGAGGGTGAAGTCCTGAAGGTCTGAAAAGGTTTGAGGAACACTTTAAATGGAGACTCAGGTCTGGCTTGGATCAGGACCTGATGACGCGTAGCTTCAAAACTGTTTCTAGTTCTGTTCAGCTCAGTGTTTGATTTCAGTTCGTTCTGACAACAGCAGATATTTCTGCTTTTGTTTCCTACCTGAAGTTTTAACTCAAAATACACACTTTCTTTAACCCTCACAGACTGATCATGTTTCTGCCTCCACATTATAGTAGGACTCCCTCATGATCAGTGTCTGTAGTGAATCTAGAACTACAGATCTACGTAGAAAGTATCAACAGCCTCTCTGACATTCATACATGGAGGATTAATCCTTCATTAATGTGTCAGAGCAGGGAGAGAGTAACTTTAGGTTTTCATCACTGGTTTATGGAGAGAAACATCTACTGCTCCGTCTGTCTGCTGCCATGACCTCAGTCAGTGAAGTGGCAGCTCAGGTACCTTCATAATCTCCTGACCCCGCCCCCTGTGCTTGCAGGTGCAGATCTGGTGTCTGTGTGGAGGCACCCTCTGACCTCTGTGTGACCTCTGTTCCTGATGTGCACCATATATGATCACTCCTATGCTGTTTGACTCTGTCACTGTTTCCAGATCCCCCCATGACCCTTCAGAGACCAGCAGGTGCCTGTCTCTGGGGGAACCTGGGCAGATGTGGCGGGAACACAGACAGTTGTGGTGACGGTGTCGAGGTCCCCCTTGAACTCTGTCACCACTGTCCCATAACAAATACACACAGACAGGGCATGTACAGTTTCACTTCAGCTTCATCTGACCCACAGATCTAATATCTGTGGATCTACAGTCCACTTCAATAGATACGGCTCAGATTTGTAGCAGCTGTAACAAAAGTATAAAATATTAAAATATTTTCATTTTGGTGTATTTTGGGTCACTTTAGGAAAAGTCATCAAACTTCAGGCTAAAAGACATTTGGGTTTTGTTACTGCTGTCACATGTCAGAGGGCTCACAGTTGACCTGAACAGTGTTTAAGGGTTAACAAACACACATTAATCCTGAACACACTCAGTTGCAAACAACAACCTCAACCTGTAGTTTAACCTGCTCATAACCAGATTAAAAGTAGTTGGTTTTAAAGTGGAGAATGCAGCTTTATGTTGATCAGTGTTAAAGTGGCTGTTTTCCTTTAATGAGGAGGTTTTTAAAAGGCTGGAAATGTCAGTTATTGAGGCCTGAATGTTGTTTTCTGAGTGTTACACCAACCTTTGTGCCTCTTCCAACCTTTCACTGACCTTTCGAGACACCGCCGACCCCCGAACATAATTCCTGGTGTAAACCAAAAGAGGCAGAGGAAAACAAACACGCAGCAGAAAGCAGTGTGTGCTGTGAGCTCCGGATGGAGTCGCCGCTCTGATAATCTGAGGCCTGTTTAACCTCCGGGAGGCAACCTGGGACTTAATGAAGCAGTCAGCAAGGTTATGTTTGTTTACAGCACCATCTATGTCTGTGTGTGTGTGTGTGAGTGTGTGTGTGTGTGAGAAAGACAGTGTTTACATCAGCGTCATATCAGCATAATTTACACACACACACACACACACACACACACACACATTCGCTTCCACCTTTCAACTCGCTTTCCAATTCTAATTAATCCATTTTAATCCGTCTGAAACGGGCAGATTTGCT
>NC_079376.1:390000-465000 GCF_021018895.1 Seriola aureovittata | reverse complement strand
CTCTCTCTCACTCTCTCTCTCTCTCTCCATTAGTTTAATGTGAACTCCTTGTCTCTGTGAATTAGATATAGGAAGCTCTCAGATACGGGAGCGAGGAAAAAAGGCCAATCAGTTTACCAAATTAAAGAGGAAGGCACATCACTCTTCCCCCCTTCTCCCTCTCTCTCCTCTCTCTCTCTCTCTCTCTCTCTCTCTCTCCCTCTCTGTCACTGTGTCACTCTCTCTCTCTCCCCTGCCCCCCTCTCTTGGATTAATTCCCCCACCAAGATTGATTGATGATTTCTATCAAATAATTGATTAATTGTCAAATCGGGTCCCCTAAGCTTTTCCGCCTGCTCCGCCGAGCTGGTTATCTTGTTCTCTCGGCTTTTATCAGCTGCTGAAGAAGTGGCACGCCAATTCAAAAAAAAAAGAAAAGTGAAAGACAGTGAGAGAGAGAGAGAGAGAGAGCGATCGAGCTTGCCTTACACAAGTCTCACCCTGTAATCCTACATGTGTACACAGAGTTCGTCAACCTCCATCCTCTTAATTGCTCTTTCTTCCTCCTCTTCTCCTTTAATCACTGCCCTTCCCTCTTCTTCATTTTTGTTTAAAGAAGGAAAATATATCGCTAATTATTTTTCAGCTTTAATTAGATGGTGGCGTGCAGGAGGAATGGCTGGGTGGTGGTGGGGAGGTGAGGGTTGTGGGGTGGGTGGTGGGGGATTTTTTTTAAGCCTTTTGACAAATTGACGAGGTTATGAATTTTCCCGCTCGGTGGCCGGCGCTGAGACAATCTTCAGGCAGATTTATGTGTAAAGAGGATTTGCCAGTTTAACTCGTTTCCTCGGCGTCTCGTCGGGGAGACGGCAGACGTGGCCGGCCAATCAAACAGGCCGTTAATAGAGTCATTAACAAAGAGCGCAGCTGTAATTAAACACGACCGCTGAGTAAAGTTAAAGTCCTCTCTTCCCCCAACTCCCTGCAACTCTTCTTCTTCTTTTTCTTTTTTTTTTTGCTCTCGCTCCATTTTTGAATTTTAATTATTTGCAGTAAAAAGTTGACGAGCTGGAGTTCGTTATGGCAGCTGGAGATGGAGGTTTAATCGTTTTTTTATTCTACATATAGCGTCAATGCACCTCAGTAAATACAGACTACGAACACAAGGTCTCTGTCTGTTGTTGCACATTCATAGAAATATGAATGAATGAATTTTATGGCTGCGTCTCACCTGTGATGTTGACTTCACCTGTGCGGTACGGGACGGATCATGTCCAGTGATGTCAGTTTGATTCATGAAGTAAATTTGTCTCCAATGATCATTCGACACCCACAGCGCAGGGTTGATGGTTCAAAACCCGGCGTGTTGCAGTTGTGTGTCCTGGCGTCGGTGCCGGTCACATGATTCCTTGTTTTCTTTTGGCACCTGCAACGAAAACATGTCAGAAAAACAGATGTTCCAAGATGGTGAATTGATGCCTGTGAACTTTCTCACTGTGGAGCCAAATAACATTAAAGCTCCTCCAGTGTAAAGGTGTGTGTCCATGTGTAGTGTGATTATAGATTATAGATCAGCTCTAGCTTCTATATTAATACTGTGAAAGTATCAAAGCCTCAGTCCACAGAGAAATGCACACAGCCTGTATTCAGAAACTGAGCCTTAAAACCAGCCGTCAGGACTTCTGGAACTTTGTGATGTCACAACAAAGCAGTCACCAAGCCCCGCCCACCTGGACCCACCATCCAAACCTTGCAGGATTTGGTTTCTCTGAGTGTTTTTACCTGAAATCTGCTTTATTTTTATTGGATCACACAGAAAACAGTCAGCCAATCAGAAGAGAGGCTCAGAGCCTCCTCTCTTCTGATTGGCTCACCGACCTGTTGTTACTAGAGCTCCAGAGAGAAGCCTGAGAGAGGAGATGTAAAACTACACTGAGATGGTTTTTATATCTTCTGATGGATCAACACTTCAAATAAAACACAGAAGAAGAAACATGGAGCTTTAAATTTTACTGTTACAAAGTGAGTGAACCAGTAAAACACAACAACACAGCAGCAGCTGACGTGACTCACAGGGACTGTAGTCAGTCAGACCTGGGATCAGTGAGTGTGTGACGGCAGCTGTGTTACTCTCTGGATCAGATGTGTTTTGCTGGTGAAACTTTACACAGCACGTCGACTTCACACAGCTTCCTGAAAAATATATTCTACCTGCTGTACGTCCCAGTTCTCCGCATCACCTGCACGAACCTGAAGCTTTCATCCTGTGTTCACCAAAGAACAAACTGAAAATGGAGGAGAAGTGGATGAAAACGTCACCTCAGATTATTGCTGATGTGTGTTGCTGTCGTCCACGACAACAGAGATCTAGAGCAACATGTGTGTGTCCTGGTGGTGGACTACAGACGTGGATCTGTGTCCAAACACAGCTGGAAGCAGTTTAGTCCTTGTGTTGGTGTTTCTCAGGAAATGAAGTGTTCCAGTTTTATTTTTGTAATTGAACCAAACGACCTGTTGAAGCTGCTTCTTTACTCGCTTCACTCTGCACGTCTGAACCAGGTCATTTATTCTGGTTGACCTGATACCACAGATATCAGGGTCCAGAAGGTAGAGGAGGATAAACTTTTATTTTTGTTGCTGTTGTAGTGTGTCATCTTTTTATTTGCTTTCATGTGTTAATCCTTTCAAATGCTGATGAAACAGGTGGATGAAACGTTCTCTGTGTCTCTGTCCTGTCGTTCTCTGTAGAGGCCGACAGCAGGAGAATCTCTCTCTGCAACACCCTGTTGATCCAGCAACACAGCACGGGGTGTGTGTGTGTGTGTGTGTGTGTGTGTGTGTGTGTGTGTTCATGTACATATAAATGTTTCTGTGTGTGTGTTTCTGTTTATGAGACCAGGCAATGCTTGCAGCTGCCCTCTTAGTGATCTAATTGAGACGTGTGTGTGTGTGTGTGTGTGTGTGTGTGTGTGTGTGTGTGTGTGTGTGTGTGTGTGTGTGTGTGTGTGTGTGTGTGTGTGTAGCAGATGGCTGTGTGTCCTCTGCCTGATGGTCCAGAGGAAAATAATAACTGCATCGTCCCGGCCAGACCCAAATTAGTCTGCTGGATTCTCGCCCGTTACGCCCAAATATGGTCGGCAGCCAGCTCTGCTTCATGCCAGGCCGGCATATGCAGCGGCATGGGAGAGCGCGCACACACACACACACACACAAACATACACACACACACACACACACACACACACTCACATACTGCTTGTGTGACACACAGCGGAAGAATTTGGCTTTAAAATGGCGTCTACTCTGTCGTACTCCGCGTCCTCATTGTGTTTTAAAAAGAAGAAAAGTTTGAGTCGTGTTTTTAATTTTCTACCTGTTTGACACTGACACTAAAAATCAAGGGTGTGTGTGTGTGTATGTGCACGTGTGGTTTTATATATATATATATAAGTATTACACAGTAATCACAGTATTATATAGTATTATCACAGTATTTTATAGTATTATCACAGTGTTCTATAGTATTATATAGTATTATATAGTATTATATAGTTTTATATAGTATTATATAGTATTATATAGTGTTCTATAGTATTATATAGTATTATATAGTGTTATATAGTATTATATAGTATTATATAGTGTTCTATAGTATTATATAGTATTATATAGTGTTCTATAGTATTATATAGTTTTATATAGTGTTCTATAGTATTATATAGTATTATATAGTATTATCACAGTATTTTATAGTATTATCACAGTGTTCTATAGTATTATATAGTGTTCTATAGTATTATATAGTATTATATAGTTTTATATAGTATTATATAGTTTTATATAGTATTATCACAGTATTTTATAGTATTATCACAGTGTTCTATAGTATTATATAGTATTATATAGTATTATCACAGTATTTTATAGTATTATCACAGTGTTCTATAGTATTATATAGTATTATATAGTATTATATAGTATTATATAGTTTTATATAGTATTATATAGTTTTATATAGTATTATATAGTGTTCTATAGTATTATATAGTATTATCACAGTGTTCTATAGTATTATATAGTATTATATAGTATTATCACAGTGTTCTATAGTATTATATAGTATTATATAGTATTATATAGTTTTATATAGTATTATATAGTATTATATATAGTATTATATAGTATTATATAGTGTTTATAGTATTATATATATTATATAGTATTATAGTATTATATATTATTATATAGTATTATATAGTGTTCTATAGTATTATATAGTATTATATAGTGTTTATAGTATTATATAGTTTTATATAGTGTTCTATAGTATTATATATATTATATAGTATTATCACAGTATTATATAGTATTACACAGTAATCACAGTATTATATAGTTTTATATAGTATTATATAGTTTTATATAGTATTATATAGTATTATATAGTATTATATAGTTTTATATATATATATATATATATATATATAAGTATTACACAGTAATCACAGTATTATATAGTATTATTATAGTATTATATAGTATATATAGTATTATATAGTATTATATAGTATTATATAGTTTTATATAGTATTATCACAGTGTTCTATAGTATTATATAGTATTATATATATTATATAGTATTATATAGTTATTATATAGTATTATATAGTGTTATATAGTATTATATAGTATTATCACAGTATTTTATAGTATTATATAGTATTATCATAGTGTTCTATAGTATTTTATAGTATTATCACAGTGTTTATAGTATTATATAGTATTATATAGTATTATCACAGTGTTCTATAGTATTATATAGTATTATCACAGTGTTCTATAGTATTATATAGTATTATCACAGTGTTCTATAGTATTATATAGTATTATATAGCATTATATTGACAGTACTCAGGGTTCTCCTCACAGCTCTGCTGACACTGTCATGATTTAACACAAGAACAAACACTAGCTGAATTTAATTGTAAATATGACAATAAGCTGTTGGTAAATGTTTGTTTGCTTGTTTGTTTATCTTCGACGTTATAGATGAAAAACAAATGGTGGAATGAGCCTTTAAATCAGAGATGTGCAGGGCGATCGACATGCAGCATGAACCACACCAGTCTCTCTCTCTTTTTCTCCTTTTGTTCCCTGGATTGAGTTGGCCTGTTTCCAGACGACTCGTGCGTGTGTGTGTGTGTGTGTGTGTGCGTGCGTGCGTGCGTGCGTGCGTGTGTGCTTTTTGTGCATGTGTGTGTGCGTGCGTGTGTGTGTGCTTTTTGTGCGTGTGTGTGCGTGTGTGTGTGTGTCAGAGGTGTGTGAAGCGATTTGTTTCTGTCTTTGTCATTTAAAGAGGTTCTCCAGTTTTCAGACCTGCCACACACACACATGCGCAAGGTCATTTTAGCTCACACACACACACACACACACGCACACACACGCACACACACACACACACACACACACACACACACAGGGTCATTGGAAAGCGAGGCAGAGCCTGATCTCTGCTCTCTTTCACTCCAATCCACATTCCCTCAGAGAGGGCTGGCAATAATACACACACACACACACACACACACACACACACACACACACACACACACACACACACACACTCCTCCCAGTATTCCCAGTGGGCTGCTGCTGGTCTGCAGGGGAACACTGAATGAATTAGCATTAAGCAGCTCCAGCAGCCTGTCAGACGGCCGGCTGCTTCCTTCCTCTGCCTCTCCACGACCCCCCAGCACAGAGCATTTCAGAAATGACAGCATGTACTCGACAACACTGATGATGTCATTTCCTGAAGTGGAGAAGGAAAACACTGATATACAAACATCGAGTTCAACAAAGAAACAAGTTCATGTGAGTCGAAGCAAAATCCTGTTTCTATAAAACTGAGTTTCTCCAACGAGAATTGATCGTTTAATTTGATCAACATTTCTACATTTAAACATTTCTATCGTCTCAGTTCTCTGCTGCTGCAGGTTCATGAGGACACATAACGACTGCAGACAGAGACAGGACAACAGAGAGGACAAAAGACAAAAGGAAGGATCATTATATGAAACGATATTTCTACAACAACAACAAATAAAAATTAAAATTAAAAAAGTCAGGAAGGCACGAACAGCATCGTCCCTACTTCTACATCCTGTTTTAATTTGCTGCCATTTTCCTCCGTCAGTGATTCTCTGGAGAACGAGCTGCGACACTGACGGATGTGTCTGAACTGTCACAAATTAACCAGAAGAAGAAGAAGCAGCAGGTTATAAAACATAATTACAGTTCACAGCTTTATCTGAAAAATGACTCTGTCAGTCTTTATTCAGCTTTTCTTTTTCACCTGAACCAAAAGCTTTTCTATCAATATTACATCTGCATCTTCTTCTTTTCCTCCTCTTCCTCTTCTTCTTTCTCTCTTCATCATCTCTTTGATATATTTTATTTTTTTCATTTAAATTTTTCTTTTCTTTTGTTAATTATATTTTTTTAGTTGAATTAGATTTTAAATCTATTCATTTTTTAGTTTCTACTTAATTTTCAATTAAGTAAATATTGTATTATTATTACTTGATTTTTAAATTTTTAATATCAATTTCATTTTATTAATTATATTGAATTTTATTATATTGAAAATCTAGTTTGTTTTTATTTCATTTTTCATTTTATTCTATTATAACTGAAAGTTTTATTCATTCTTCAGTTAATAAAATTTTAGTAAAATATATATTTAAAAAAAAAAATGTTTCCCTACTCTGTCTTCCTGACCTGCCCTGTATTTCCTCTCTTCTTCTTTCTCTCCCCTCCTCCCCCTCTCTCTCTCTCTCTGTCTCTCTCTCTCTCTCTGTCTCTCTCTCTCTGTCTCTCTCTCTCTCTCTTTCTCTTTCTCTCTCTCTCTCTTTCTCTCTCTCTCTTTCTGTCGCGTGTGATTGAGACGGGGAGGTCGACCATTTGCATGAGGTCACAGAGGTGCATTCTGGGACATGGAGGAGTGAGGAGATGGGCTGAGGATGATGATGAGGAGGAGGGGAGGAAGGTCACAGTTAATTGAGCCACCCTGGTGAACCCACACACACACGCACGTGCACACACACAAACACACACGCGCACACACACACACACACACACAAAGGTTCATTCATAATTGATTGCGCTGACTCCAGAGCTGCTGTGTCATTCTGATAATGTAATATCTATAATAATTCTAATAGGTGTGTGTGTGTGTGTGTGTGTGTGTTGTGTGTGTGTGTGTTAAAAAGATGGAGTGATGGACAGGAAAAGTGAAGAGAGAAGTGACAAAGATCCGTAGAGATATTTTTTTTACTTACAAAGTGTCGTGATGGAGGGATGAGGGTTAGAAATGAGGAGTAAAGAAGTGAAAAAAATATATAAAGAGAGAGAAAGTCTTTTACAATTGAAGATGTCGATGATGAAGGGATGGAGAAAGAAGTGAAGGATGGATGATTTACTTTTTAAAAACTTTTTTTAAGAACTTAAAAGATGGACAGATGATGAGGAGGAGAACTGGAAAGAGTGCATGAAGAAGAGAAAGAGGAGGATAAACTTTGGATGATCTGATAATATGCAATGCAGAGGATAGAGGGAAGAGGAAGGACAAGAAATGAAGAGGGGGATGGAGATATTCAAGGAGAGGGAGAGAGAGAAGATCAGGAGAGCACAGACTGAAGGAGGGATGGAGGGATAGAAGAGTGATGGAGAGATTGGGAGAGGTTGTTTAAGGATGGGTGGAGGAAAGAAGAGAAAGTGAAAACAGATGGAGAAACAGAAAAGACAGGACTGGAATAAAAAAGTAAAGAGAGGACTGGAATAAAAAAGTAAAGAAAGTAAAGAGGAGTGGAGAGAGAGAAGAGGAAAGAAAAAAGGACAGAACAAAGTTTGTCATTTTTGTTTTGTCTTCACAAAAGATGTTCTTTGTCTTTTGTGTGTGTGTGTGTGTGTTTCTGTGTGTGTGTGTGTGTGTGTGTGTGTTTCTGTGTGTGTGTGTGTGTGTGTGTGTGTGTGTGTGTGAGTGTGTGTGTCGTCCGGTGTGAAAGCAGCTGTATTAGCATGCTGACAGGAAGCTGCAGGAGGTTATCTGAACCTCAGAGAGCTTTCTCTGCCTTTTGTTCTCACTGATCGCCACGGCGACACACCAGGGGGATGATGGGATGTGGCGTGGGCGGCCGGGGAACACGGCGGCAGATATGGCGGCTGACAATGAGACGAGTCCCTGTCGACAGCATTTGACTCTCTGAGACTTAATGAGAGAACATTCGTTAATTTAGTTTTTCTTTTCCTCCTGTGAACGATGGAGAGAGAGGAGGGAGGAAGAGGGAAGGAGGGAGGAGAGAGAGAGAAGGGAGGAGAGGGAAGGAGGGAGGAGAGAAGGGAGGAAGAGGGAAGGAGGGAGGAGAGAGAGAGAAGGGAGGAGAGGGAAGGAGGGAGGAGAGAAGGGAGGAGAGGGAGAGAAGGGAGGAGAGAGAGAGAAGGGAGGAGAGGGAAGGAGGGAGGAGAGAAGGGAGGAAGAGGGAAGGAGGGAGGAGAGAGAGAGAAGGGAGGAAGAGGGAAGGAGGGAGGAGAGAGAGAGAAGGGAGGAAGAGGGAAGGAGGGAGGAGAGAGAGAGAAGGGAGGAAGAGGGAAGAGAGGGAAGTGATGGGAGCAATTTTTACTTTTATGTAACTGTGCAGAAACATTAAGTGAAACACACACACACACACACACTAATGAAGACAAACAGCTGCACACAGATGCAAACACACTGACACTGATAAAGAAAAACACACACGTGTACACACACATAGACACTAATGAAGACAAAGACCCACAAACACACACACAGTAATCAGACAGTGTGACATCATCGCGCTGAGGTCAGAGCTGCTCGTCCTTCAGTCCATGGTGTGTGTGTGTGTGTGTGTGTGTGTGTGTGTGTGTGTGTTTCAGTGGTGGACTGGTTTTGTTCATTAAAGAGTCACTATATAAAGTTGTGAAATGAAATGAATGAAATGATTTTATTGAAGTTAAATGAAGTTCACTTCCTCAGCTTGTGTCTGTAGAGGACCGTCACACCTGAACTGAGTCTGGTTGTTTGGGTTTAATCATATTAATCATATTAAACCCAAACGATATTACACATATATTAAATATTATATTATATGTAATAAATTGATTGTCATGAAAGATGCATTCAAGTTGCATTCTGGGAAATGTAGGATCCTGCATTTTTAGAGACCGAACTCACAACAGGTTGACATGTGGGGAACTAAAAACACTTTGAACTGACGATTGCACCTGTTGGAAATCAGGGAACCACCTTCAATTAGAGAGAAACAGACGAACATGATTCATTAGCTTTATAATCAAAGGTTGAGTTTAGTGAAAAGAAGTGAGACAGGAAACTTCAGAAACTTTTCTTTCTCTTTTTTATTTTGGGCAAAGGGCCACGGGCCGCCTCCAATCAAAGCCGCTGCAGTAAAGATCATATATACATATATATATACTGTGTGTGTGTATATATATATATATATATATATATATATATATATATATATATATATATGTGTATACAAAGCCAAAAAAAAACTTAACAATCTAAAGGATTACAGACTCCTAACTATCCATGGTAAACAAAGCATTAGATTTTGTATTTCATACCATGGTTAACCAATCGTCATGGAAACACTTGCTGAGTAATAATAGAGAAATAATATTTTAATCTTTAAAATGAATGTGAATTCGCCTTCAAAGGATTCAGTAATCCAGTCGAGTCTGCGTGTGACTCCACGAGCGTTCTCAGCTCCTCTGGTCCTTTTCCCAGGATTCAGAGCGACGGTCGTAAAGCGGTTTCACGTCCCGCTGTAAATATGATGACGGTGGACGATGTTCATTCTGACACTTTTATTGTGAAAGGTGAGAAGGCAGATCCTGAGAGGTTGATTCAAACCAGCTGATCTGTCTCAGCGCATGAAGAACAGGATCAAACTGATTAAAACAGAAACTGAGCATGTGACAGGTGCACGTTCGGACCTGCATATGTACCGTGTGCACGTGTGTGTGTGTGCACGTGGTGTCTAGACACAGGGCTTTATACAGGGCTGCCATTGAAATGGATGAAGCTGCACAGCGAGTTGCAGTGAGAGGTCAGAGGTGAAGCTCCGCCTGCACGGCGAGGATTTAAAGTCAGAGGAGACACTTTCATACATTATAGACAGACAGACAGACAGACAGCAGGAGGTGAAGCAGGGACTCTGACCTGCTGAAGGACACACACTCACACACACACACACTCTCTCAGCTGGTTATTTAGCTTCACACACACTCCACTCATTCTTCTTCTCATGCATTAGAGACGTGAGTGATGGTGGAAGGTGAGCCGGGTTCTGACCTGCTCGCCGCTCGCTCTGTTCGACCTCACAGCATTAAAAACACTCCGACATGTTGGGATTCAGACGGCCGCTTCGCTTCAACACACACACTCACGTCACGTTCCCTTCATGCATTTCAGAGGGACTGAAGGTGAGGCAGGTACGCTTACCTTCACAAGGTCGCCAACGCCGCCGCTGAAAGGATTCAAATCAACAGTTTGAAGTTTTTTTTATTTCATGAAGGTAGAAAATTCAGCCGCTCTGCGAGAACAAATGAAGACACAGCGATATTAAAAACATGCTTCAGCTACGTCTGCCGTCCTCAGGAGTCAAAGGTCACAGAATATTGTTGTTTTTCTTCAGTACACACACACACACACACACACACGCACACACACACCATTTTTGTTGTTCTTTTCATGCATTTTGTAACAGCTGTTGACGAAAGACTCTGACCTTCTCAAGGACGCATCACCAAAGATTCAAATAGATGTACTTTTTTTTTTTAATAGTCCGGACCTTAAATTTCACTTTCACAGTCTCTCTAATGTTCGGAGAGGATTTCTTTCTCCAGAACACACGGCACCATTTTGATGATAGTTGAAGCTCCTCCAGTGTAAAGGTCTCTGTCCATGTGTAGTTTGATTATAGATCAGGTTCTGTATTAACTCTGTGAAAGTATCAAAGCCTCAGTCCACACAGAATGGAGCTGTTGTATATATTTTCTAATTTATTTTATTCATCCTAGATTCTGTTTCTATTCTTACTTTCTTTATCATGTTTTCCTGCTTTTCTTTTGTGCTGCTGTGTCAGTTTGAATTTCCTCTTGCTGGGATCAGTAAAGCTTCATCTTATCTGCAGAGTGTCTATATGTTTATTATTCAAACCAACAATATGTGAGTCCGTCTCTCAGCTTCCTACTGAAGATGTGAATCTCCTCGTTTATAGAAGGTGACTTCCTGGTGCAGCTGGTGTGTGTCGTTCTTATCAAACAGGAGGAAATGGAGCATTTGTTGGGGACTATTTTCAGCAGCGTATTAATCCGCATCTGGTGCTGGAGAGAGTATCTGTAGCAGCAGGACTGTGTGTGTGGGACGGAGAGTGTGTGTCGATGCTGATGAAGGAACATGTCACCCGGTGCAGCAGCGTGACTCACTCATGTGTTTTTAATAGTTTCTGGAAACAATGGCGCTCTACGGCTCAGAGGAATAAATATCTGAGGCTTCGTTACACAGACGATCCTCGGTTTGGCACCGCACCGGACCAGAAGACAAAAATGTGTGAATGAAGGATCAAATGACAGACGGCTGCTGGGTGTCAGTGTTTCCTGTCTGGTCCAGGTCAAAGTTAAATCTATGCCTTTTCTTCTGAATGGCGTCCTTCGGTTGTAGACGTTGAATAATCTGAAAGCAACAGGCCTTACTTAATGTCAACACATTTCTCTGGAGCTCCTCCTCCTCTCTCCTCTCTCCTCCTCCTCCTTTCCATCTCCTCCTCGGGTTCAGATTTACAGCTGGCCATTACCTCGATGCCACGGAAGCTGTAAAGAGATCAGCATCGCCGTCGGAGACCAGAATTGATGCTCGCTTTATTGAAGTGAGAGGGCAGAGATGTGTGTGTACATAAGTGAATGGTAGAGTGCTTCAGACTGTGTGTGCAACAAGCATGACAAATGTGTGTGTGTGTGTGTGTGTGTGTGTGTGTGTGTGTGTGTGTGTGTGTGTGTGGAGAGGTGTGACTTTATTTCAGCACAGATCAGAGGTGACGTGTGTTTAATGGCACGCCTGCTCACACACACATGTTTGTACTTCTGTACTTGTGAGGACCGTCGTTGGCGACACACATTCTCCAGCTGCAGACATTAGAGTGATGGTTGTGGTGACGTGACGTGGAACTGATCTAGAGTCAGTGTGAGAGGAGCGGCAGGAGCACAGGTACACCAACAGAGTGAGGAGCTGCTGTGGGCGGGGTCTGCGGAAGGTGTGAATGTGCGTAGGAATACGGTAGTTCAACTGTCGACAGGATGTAGTTCCAGAGAAAAGGGCTGGTGGTGAAAATATTCCAAATAAAGTGAACACCTGATATAACTCATAAGATTCGTTTCTGTGGACATTTTTTATTCCTCCGCCCGGCGACAGTCAGAGCGGCAGCCATGTTGTTTTTACGTTTTCTGTCCGTCTCCTTCTCGTGGACACGATATCTCAGTAACACCTTGACGAAACGTCTTTAAACTTGGCAGAGACATTCACTGGGACTCACGGATGAACTGATTAGATTTTGGGGGTCAAAGGTCAAGGTCATGGTGACCTCAGAAAACACTTTTTAGCCATTACTAACTTCTACACAGATGGTTCATATTTTCTGTGACTCTGGATAAACAGGATGTAACCTGGAACTAGTCCGACTGAAGGAGGGATACGACCACGAGCAGGTGATTCTAGTTTAAAGTGTATCCATCCATCCATCTAACAAATATAGAGCAAGGTTGCTGGTCTAATTATATGGTGTGTTTTTTTATTTTGCCGTGAGGGGAAAACTAATTTCTACAGACTGATCTGATATGAGAAGAAACTTCACAAAGTAAAATTGGCTCATTCAGTGTCTCCTGCTTTATTTTATTTGGCTGTGAGATTGTAATTACCTTTGACAAGGCGGGAACACGGCGTGTTAATCTGAAGACGCTCACATTAGACTTGTTACAAGTCCGACCGGCTGAGGTTTCCCTCGTGAGACCAACATGTGAAAGTGCCAGAGTGATACTGAGGAGACGAGGATGGAGGGAAGGGGAGAACACAAGGATGGAGGATGTAAAGTAAGTTGAGGAGGAGGACGGAGGAGAGACGGAGGGCAGGAGGTGGAGAAGGAGGACGACCCTCAATATGAATAAGGAGAGAGGTAAAGTGTGTGTTTGTGTGTGCCCGAGGAATGGTAATTAAGATCATTAAATGCAAATAAACACATTGACGAGCGATCATTTTTATCGACAGGCGCAGATTGATTGACACCTTGCCATTCGGGCTGCGCTGCCAATCGATAGAAAAACATATTGATCAGAAGGTGAGAGTCGCAGACGGAGCTCAGAGTGATACTGACCTTCTGGAGTCTGCAGCACATTTAATGCAAAGAGTGTATCGCTCTCTGATGAAAGTTCACTCCCTTCAACACCTGCAATTTGACAAAGTCTTGTGAGCTCCTTCAGGGAGGTGCAGGGATTCTGGAGGAGGGACCGTGTGTCCTTGAAGGCGTGTAATGGTCTTTGAAGAGATTCCTCCACTTCTTTGAGAGGTGTAATGGTTCCCTGGCTGATTGCAGTTGTCTTTGAAGGATATTTCAGGAGCGTCTGTGTTTTTTATTGTGTTTATTTGTGAAGGTTTACATGAGTATTCTGGCTCTGAGGGAGCTGGGGTCATTTCACCAGAGGAGTTCAGGAGTCAGTCCAACCTTTGTGGTAGATATTGAGGTCTCCTTGAATTCCTTTAAAGGGATCGTTCTGGTTTAAGTCGAGTGGCAGAGTGTTGCTGTGGGCGGGGCCACAAGAAAGAACCTGTTTTAGACACTTTTAAAAAAGGAAACAAAGATTTTCATCTTTATTTTCTGGTGAAAACAGCTGTTTCTTTGGCACTACATTTTATCAACCGCTGAACTACCGTATTCCTACGCAGCAGTGCGCCTACGGAGCGTGTTACGCTGCTTTCTGATTCAGTCAGCTGACCTGCAGCTGCGGCGGTAAACGGTAGATTCACATGACCTGTAGTAGCTGTGTGAATTGTGACTCTGTTAGCTACATATAGCAACACCTTGCACAGGTGAGGTGGGTCAGCAACAATCACAGCTGCTTTGTTTTACCTGGGACCAGAGCTGTTCCCTGAACTCAACCAAGTATTTACTCTTTTACTTTTAAACACAGTGATGATGATAACCCTCACCCTCTCTAACATAAGGAACCTTAACCATGTTCCTAACCCTCAGACCAGGAAGTACCTGAATCACTTCATGTGATTTTAATAGTTTTGGAAAACACAGATGAACAGTGTTATGACGGTGAGAGGGACGTCACATCACAAACATACAGATCAGTTTTAAAGGCGACGGGAAACACTGTGGTTCAGTCAGGAGGACGTGTTTACTTCATCCTGCTCTGCAGTTACAGCAGCAGGTCATTAACTCAACTTTTTGAGTTTGAGCTCGAGCGACAGGCAGGGAGGAGCAAAGAAGAAGATACTGCCAAACTGCCTCATGGGAAATGTAGGATCCACTGTATTAAGGGACGATAGCACACAGAAAACAATCGTCTTCAACACTTTAATCTGACAAATGTCATGTGTTTATACTGTGTGAGAAAGACAGAGTCACACACACACACAACACACACACACACACACACACACACACACATTTAATCTAAGACCTTTATACTCCACACACTCTGTATTCTTGCTTGCTAATGACACAGGCGCTAATTTCCTAATGCCTCCTGTCACCCCCACCACACACACACCACACACACACACACACACACACACACACACACACACACACACACACACTGCAATACACAATGATTAACTCAGGTTTTCTAGATACACTTCTGCCTCTATCTCTCTCTCACAAATCACACACACTTTCTCTGTTTCACAACCAACTTTTCTTACACACACACACACACACACACACACACACACACACTCAAATGACACATGGGCTAATTTGCTAATGTCCCTTGTCCCCTAAACACACACACACACACACAGACGTCTAGTTTACGCCTCGGTGTGACTGATATCCCGACCATTATGGGCCCTTTATTTACACTGGCTTTACAAATGAGCCCTAATTACTGGGTCTTAATGATGTGGTGGGGCGAACGATGAGCGAGGTAGCTCTGCAGAGAGATAACAAGAGAGAGAGAGGAAGAGAGGGAGGGAGAGGAGGAGAGGGAGTTGAGAGAGAGGGAGGAGGCGTTTGCTTGGAGGGTTTTTTGTAAATGTCAAGAGCAGAGAGTTGATGGCTTCATCAATCCTTTATCCTTGCGAAACACCTGGAGGAGGAGAGAAGACGGGGGGGTGAGATAAGTCAGGGAGAGGAGGAAGAGGTACAGAGGGATGGAGAGAGAGAGGGTAGCTAGAGGGAGAGGAAAGAGGAGGAAGAGGAGGGAGGGAGAGATCAGCCAAAGGGAGAAAGTTGGGGAGGATGAGAGATAGGAAGGAAGAGAAGGAGGACACGAGCATGGGAGGGGAGGAGGGAGGAGAGACGAGGTGAAGAGACAAGAGGGAGGAGAGATAAAGAAGAGTGAAAGTCGGAGGGGAGAAAGCAGGTGGAGGAGAGAGGAAAACAGCTACAGGGACGAGAGGAGGAGGAGGAGGTAAAAGAGGGATCGAGGATGTGAGTGGAGAAGAGGAGAAGGAGGTGATGAGATAAAAGGGAAGTGGAGAGAGGAAGGTGTGGGTAAGGAGAGCAAGGATGGGAGGGAGGACAGATGAACAAGGAAGGGAACAGGGAGGAAGAGAGGAGGAGGGAAAGGAGGAAAGACAAGGTGGGGAGGAAAAGAAGAGAGGGAAGAAAGGTGGAAACAAGGGATGTAGACGGGGACGAGGAGGAGGTGAAGTAAGGAGGGAGGACGTGAAAGAAGGAGGGAGGAGGTGAAGTCAGGAGGGAGGAGGTGAAGTAAGGAGGGAGGAGGTGAAATCAGGAGGGAGGAGGTGAAGGAAGGAGGGAGGAGGTGAAGGAGGCAGTGAGGAGGTGAAGGAAGGAGGGAGGAGGTGAAGTCAGGAGGGAGGAGGTGAAGTCAGGAGGGAGGAGGTGAAATCAGGAGGGAGGAGGTGAAATCAGGAGGGAGGAGGTGAAAGAAGGAGGGAGGAGGTGAAGGAAGGAGGGAGGAGGTGAAGTCAGGAGGGAGGAGGTGAAAGAAGGAGGGAGGAGGTGAAGTCAGGAGGGAGGAGGTGAAGTAAGGAGGGAGGAGGTGAAATCAGGAGGGAGTAAGGAGGTGAAGGAAGGAGGGAGGAGGTGAAGGAGGGAGTAAGGAGGTGAAGGAGGAGGAGGAGGTGAAATCAGGAGGGAGGAGGTGAAATCAGGAGGGAGGAGGTGAAATCAGGAGGGAGGAGGTGAAGTCAGGAGGGAGGAGGTGAAATCAGGAGGGAGGAGGTGAAATCAGGAGGGAGGAGGTGAAAGAAGGAGGGAGGAGGTGAAGGAAGGAGGGAGGAGGTGAAGTCAGGAGGGAGGAGGTGAAAGAAGGAGGGAGGAGGTGAAGTCAGGAGGGAGGAGGTGAAGTAAGGAGGGAGGAGGTGAAATCAGGAGGGAGGAGGTGAAGGAAGGAGGGAGGAGGTGAAGGAGGGAGTAAGGAGGTGAAGGAAGGAGGGAGGAGGTGAAATCAGGAGGGAGGAGGTGAAATCAGGAGGGAGGAGGTGAAATCAGGAGGGAGGAGGTGAAAGAAGGAGGGAGGAGGTGAAGGAAGGAGGGAGGAGGTGAAGTCAGGAGGGAGGAGGTGAAAGAAGGAGGGAGGAGGTGAAGTCAGGAGGGAGGAGGTGAAGTAAGGAGGGAGGAGGTGAAATCAGGAGGGAGGAGGTGAAGGAAGGAGGGAGGAGGTGAAGGAGGGAGTAAGGAGGTGAAGGAAGGAGGGAGGAGGTGAAATCAGGAGGGAGGAGGTGAAATCAGGAGGGAGGAGGTGAAATCAGGAGGGAGGAGGTGAAGTCAGGAGGGAGGAGGTGAAATCAGGAGGGAGGAGGTGAAGGAAGGAGGGAGGAGGTGAAGGAAGGAGGGAGGAGGTGAAGGAAGGAGGGAGGAGGTGAAGGAAGGAGGGAGGAGGTGAAGGAAGGAGGGAGGAGGTGAAGGAAGGAGGGAGGAGGTGAAGGAAGGAGGGAGGAGGTGAAGGAAGGACAATGTGAAGGGAAGTGTAGGCCGGTCACAGGTACTTTATGTATTTTATTAATATAAAAAATTTAACTGAATATTTAAAATGAATCAATGATGTAGTTTCACAGTAGAAATCAATGATCTGATCACATCAATAAAAATATTGTGCGGGACTCGTCAGCAGTATCCCCCCCCCCCCCCCAGGTCCTGGATCAGGATCAGGTCCTGGATCAGGATCAGGTCCTGGATCAGGACCAGAACCTGGATCAGGACCAGCGATGACCCTGTTTGTTGAACAGATAAATGTTTCCCTCTTCTCTCCTGGTGTAATCCCCCTCCTCTGTTTCCTATCTCCCTCCTCTCTCCTTCAACATCTTCCTCTCAGCTCCATCTCTCTCTCATTACAGATCCATTTCTTTCTCTTTATGCCCCCCCACCATCTCTCTCTCTGCTGCCGCTGCTGTCTGTCCTAATCTCTCTCGCCCCTCTCCGCCCTGTCTCCTGTCATTCCCCCTTTCTTCTCCCCCTCCCCCTCTCATCTCCCTCTCATCCTCCTCAGTGTAATGCAGGATAAAGACATTGGGATCACATATGGCCGAGTGGTAATGGCGCTGCGCCACTTAAATCCACTCATTTAAGTGCAAATCGGTGTCATTCTGAAGCCGCCGAGCAGATGCTAGGCCATGTCAGCATAACTCGATGTGACCACTGCTGGCTTAGAGAGAGAGGGTGTGTGTGTGTGTGTGTGTGTGTGTGTGTGTGCGCGCACGTGCGTGCGTGCATGCTCTGTAACCCCTATGGATTGTGATGAAAGTACCTGCTCCTTAAATGCAGAAAACAGATAAATTGATAGGCGATTATAGTGAGGGATTTGTGCACATGGGTCTGTTTTAAAGATGTCCTATATACGTGTGTGTGTGTGTGTGTGTGTTTGTTTGTTTTAAAAGGTGTTTCATGGACCATGAATGTAACAAACAAGAAAGTTAAAAGAAAAGTAAGGCTCTTACTGAGAAGGAAGGGGTGAGAGGAAGGTAAATAATTACAGAATGAAAGCATCAATATATAAAGACCTGCTCTCCAACCTTTATTCACATAAAAGTAAATATCTAGATTAGATTTAAAGGGAAATTTTGGATTAAAAATAACAGATACTTCTTTCAGAGCGTTAATGATGCAGTCTTACAGCTCCTCCAGTGTGAAGGTGTGTGTCCATGTGTAGTGTGATTATAGATTATAGATCAGCTCTAGCTTCTATATTAATACTGTGAAAGTATCAAAGCCTCAGTCCACAGAGAAATGCACACAGCCTGTATTCAGAAACTGAGCCTTAAAACCAGCCGTCAGGACTTCTGGAACTTTGTGATGTCACAACAAAGCAGTCACCAAGCCCCGCCCACCTGGACCCACCATCCAAACCTTGCAGGATTTGGTTTCTCTGAGTTTTTCTACATGAAATCTGAGAGAGCTCAGAGCCTCTTGGTTGGTAAAAACAATAAAAGTGAAATAATGATAATAATAACAATAATAAAAAGCAGTCATATACAACAAGTTCGCAAAGTGGTGGAAAAATTAAAGTTAGGGCCGATTAACATTTATTTTAAAGTAAGGAGAGTTTATTTAATATTTTTAGAAGTTAGGAAGCTCGTGTCGTTCGGCCCATAGAACCTCAAAGTTGTATTTAACTGTATTCTGAATGTTATTCTGTTAACCCATTTATACCGGCTGCTGCATATAAATATGTAAAATAAGTATAAATGTATCATGAAAATTACGAGGAATCAACAATGGGGTTAACCCCTAACCCTACGCAGCAGCCGGTATAAATGGGTTAAAGGTAAAATTAAAGACTTTTCTTGAAAATATACAATGTGAAAAAATGACATAAAAGCAAAACACAAATGTTATTTTTTGAACCTTAACCCTTTTTATTTTATCAGACTTTTTATAATTTGTGAAAACCAACAGATTAAATTTGTGTCTTCGTCTCTTTCCTAATAAAGAGTAAATTAAATTCCTGTAGCTGCTCAGAGATGATCGTGTCTCTGATGATCTTTCAGGAATTATGGAAAGCAGATTTGTTTTTAGCCTGAGCAACATGTTTTTTATCCAGTGAGACATTTGAAGTTTTCAAATGATAAAAAAAATCCAATTCTAGCGCAAGTGAATCAGTTTGAAGCAATGTGGTTTTTATAGGATGAAAATACCTGAAAGTCTCCAGGTTCACCGGCTCAGTGTTTCCACGCTCCTGATTATTTCATAACTTTCCTTGTTAGTTATAATATGCAGATGATTTCTAACCGAGTTTCTCCGCGTAAATGAAGTTTTTAGGGTTTGGAGGATGAGACATTTCCCCTGACACCTCTGTGATTTAGTCTCTCAGCCCCTCAGGTACACATGATAAAAAAGCTCATTTTTATTCACAGTCAGGGAGTGGGTCATATTTAAATCATAAATGTCATTACGGTTCACTTCTATCTATAATGGATCCACCATCAGAGGAAGATTAGCCGAATGTGTCGTCTGCGCTTTTTTCAGGCCGACTCATTATTAGCGGCGTGATAACGCTGTTTAATTGTAATCATTATTTAGCTGCTGCGTCGTTTGTGCGGCGGCGCGCTCGCTCTACATTATGAACAGCCGATAAAAGTTTAATGAAAGATGGCTGTCGTTTGGTTTTGGCTTCTGTAAGAACACCTGACGCATCAAATCTACTTTTCTCCTCTTCTTTTTCTTTTGTGCCGTGTTTTTAAAATGATGTCATGTAGTTTACGTTTGTCATCGAGTTTTTACTTTCCTCCACCCTGCCTCGTCTTCTTCCACCTCACTTAGTAATTTCCTACATTTCCCAGGATGCATTTTACTGTTGCTCAGACCCAAACTTCCTCAGTGTCTGTGTTGGATTCAGAAGATGAAAAAAAGAAATGTAATTAGTTTGTTGTTGTTAATTTTTGAATCTGAAACACTCACATACAGCACCTTTAACCCTGCGTTCATCATTGTAACCATGGCAACAAAGGTCATCTAACCTTAAAGAAGTAGGCAGGTGTGTGTGTGTGTGTGTGTGTGTGTGTGTGTGTGTGTGTGTGTGTGTGTGTGTCTCGATCGATGGTGATGATGATTTTAATGGAACACATGGGCAGAGACAGGTGGAATGAAGCAGCTCATGTTTCTCAATGGCCACTGAGAGACTACACACACACACACACACACACACACACACACACACACACACACACACACACACACACATCGTGCTGTAGACTAACCAGATGAGAAAATACATTGAACAGGAATGTGATTTGTTTTTCTCTTCCACGAATGAAAACCTAAACTTTTCAAACAGGCCTTGAATGCATCACGATGCCGCTTGATGTTTGAGGCATCGCTGCTCCATGATGGAGGGCAGGAGGTCCTCCATACAGCCCCGCCAACGCTATCCCAGCATGCACGGCTGTTTTGGTTCACAACCCTGTTGTCTCCTCCCCCTCCCCTTCCTCTTTCTCTCCATCAGTTGTTTTATTCTGTTAAATAACTTCCTGCCTCTCCCCTCCTCTCCTCCACCGCTGTCAACATCTTCATGTCTTTCTGTCTCCTCTGGTCTTTTCTCTTCCTCTCTCATACTCAGACTTGATTTCCATTCAGAGCAGCATCGTCAGACCACCTCAATAATTCAACACATCTCACTGGCAGCTTTTGTCTCTTGTCAGAATGTGTTCATCTAAATGAAGCTCCACTTTTTGTTTCTGTCTAAAATCTTGATAAAGGATCCAGAGAGGAGAAGAGAGGGGCTGATAAATGCTGATACCTCCTGTTGGTCACCTTCACTAATCACCTCAGAGCAATAATGAGCTGCAGGAGTGAGTCCTACGACCTGGACATCTGACATCTGGTTCCCTCGTCCTGAAGTTAATTTTTGGATTTGTATTTAGTTAAAACAAGCTCGAGACATTTTCACGTTTTATTCTACGACATAAAATCCATCAGTAAATACTCCAGTCCTGATTCTTGAAGCTTTTACATCTCTGTTGCTAACGAGTGTCGAAATGAGACTCAGAGGTTGTTGGGGGCGTTAAACATCGCCACGCTGAACATGAAAACAGATCTACTCACAGGTCCACCTTTACAGACAGTTTGAAGTCATGTGACCCTGATGTTGAAGTCATGTGACCGTGGTGATGAAGTCATGTGACCCTGGTGTTGAAGTCATGTGACCCTGGTGATGAAGTCATGTGACCCTGGTGTTGAAGTCATGTGACCGTGGTGTTGAAGTCATGTGACCCTGGTGATGAAGTCATGTGACCCTGGTGTTGAAGTCATGTGACCGTGGTGTTGAAGTCATGTGACCCTGGTGATGAAGTCATGTGACCCTGGTGATGAAGTCATGTGACCCTGGTGTTGAAGTCATGTGACCCTGGTGTTGAAGTCATGTGACCCTGATGTTGAAGTCATGTGACCGTGGTGATGAAGTCATGTGACCCTGGTGTAGCTGGTTTATAGCCTAGCATTAGCTTGTTATTCCTGCTGGTTGTATTGAGGCTTCAAACATCATAGATGTTCATTAGTGAAGATGATCCTGCTGAACTAAACCTCAGAATCAGAAACTGTTTTTTATTTTCTGTAATAATCCAGAAAACAATGGAGAAATCCTATTGGCTGTTGTTGTGGAAGGAACTACAAAGGCTTACAAAAATGATCCCTGCTGCTTTATGAACCTAAAGCAGAGGCGAGCAGTTCAAGAATCATTCTTTAGTTTCACATCTAATTCACACATTTCTCCATGAACCATCCACCAACGTCTGTTTTTAATAAGACAAGGAGTCAAACACCAGAGTAGTTTCCTGTTCCACACGCTCCCTGTTCACTGATCAGCTGATGCAAAGCTGAGACCTGAGTGAACGTGAGAGGGAAATATGAACATATTTCTAGTTCATATCGAGTGTGAATGGACAGAATTACAGTGTTTGTTACGGTGAGATGTTTCAGTTTGCAATGTAATGATTTTTCATAATGAATCTTTGCCCAGTTCAGGAAAGATAAACTTGTCACAGAAAAATTAAAGTTTCTTCCCCAGACTCTTATTTTCCTGACAGGAAGCAGACAGAAATCTCAAAGAAGAAGAAAGAGGAGGAGGAGGAGAGAAATCACAAAACAAAATTACAGCTCCCAATGAGCAGGAGTTCGATTGGTGCAGGATTAGTGTTATCAGCCGACCTGTCTGCAGACATGTATGAGGGGTAATTTGTGCCAGAAGTTTGAATTAAAATCAGGAAAAAAAGAACTGCTGCAATTACTGCAAATCAGCGTCTCAGGTGAGATCAGGCCTGACCCACCTGCAGACAGAGAGAGGGACCGTTAACAGGCTCTAACAGAAATACATAACTACTATATTTCTATATGATATTTGCTTTTATGTCTAGAATATTTGCAGTTCTATATTGGAAAAATATGAAAATATCTCCAAAATATGACCCTGGGTTCATCTGGTGACTGTCTGGAGCGGCCCGACCCCCAGGTTGGGAACCACTGAATGACACAAGCTAATAATGACAAAACAACAGGTGTTTTCTGATCATCACCAAACAGGAAGTGACTGAGTCGTAGTGTTTGATCTCATCAGCAGCTGTTTCCTGGTCGGTGGCGTCGCGGTGAGAAGAAGAGCCGAGCTCGACTTCGCTGCATCAGCTCTTGAAGCTGATGACTTGTTGGTGTTTGTAAATCTGAGGCGGGAGAGAGGAGTCAGTCCCAGACATGAATCTGTACCGTCGCAGAGAGGAGGACCGGTGAGAGGGAGGTGCAGAGATCAGGAGCCGAGCGCCGTCATAAAAACACTTCCTCCGTTCAAAAGTTCAAACACCGAGTAAACGCCTGGACTGGTTATTAATGTTCACCCCATATTAACAACACAGTTTATTTTTATTTCTTTGAAGCAGTTTGGGACCCTAATCTCACTTTCCTTTCAGCTGTAGTTTTATTATTTTCCTTGTGTCATATATTATATCTATATTTCTATTTCTTTTTTGATTTATAAAAGTTTACATACAAACAATAAATCTAAAGTTTCCTATTTGTTTTGTTTAAATATTTTAGTTATTACAGAAGTCAGGAAGAGAAGTTTGTTTTTTAAAATATCACAAATCTTTTTTGTAGTTCACTTGTTGTTGCTGCAGCTGCCGGAGTGAACTGGAGTCAGACTGAACGTCCTTTTTGTCCCCTGTCTGCTCCCGTAGAGCTGAGCTGTAGTTCAGATGTAATGGGACGGTGGAGAGAGAGAGAGCAGATGGGGCATAAAGCAGATGCAGCACACATCAGGGACCTGTGTGTGTGTGTGTGTGTTATCTCAGGTGTACATTGGAAGCTGGCTGCGATTGGCTGACGTTGTCCGAGTTGTTTTCACATGAAACCAGATCCAGACGACACGTTGGTCTCGTGGTCGGAGTCAGCTGAGACCACGACCATGACGTTTCTTTAACCCGGACCTCATGTCTGAGCGGATCCACACAAACGTTAATCAGGCTCCAGCTGCTGGGAAACAAGTGAAATATGTTGATGGTGAATATTTTGCAGATGAGTTCAGTTTTAACACTTTAATTAACAAATATTCATTAAAAAGTTTCTTCAGTAAGTTAATAAAGTTCAGATCTGTTTCTTTTAGACTGGATCATCGTTGCAGAGTGTGTGAGCATCATTTTCAGGCAGAAGCTAGTGAGTTGAATAAATCAGTGCCAGTAAAGTCAAAGCAAATCAGGGATTTTGAGTGTTTGATTCTGTGACACAACTTTTACTTTGAAAAGTGACGAATGCAGCGACTGGTCTGTTAAATGGAGAACGCCATGTTTCATCGAAGCGCAGGAACGTTCCTCGTCTGTCTCCAGTTCACCTGAAGTGGAACGATTGTGTGTGTGCACCTGCCGTTCTGACGTGTTGCTGATCCTCCTGTATGTTTGTGTCTGGTGTGTAAATATGTCAGTATGTGCATGCAAGCGTACAGGCGTGTGTATTAGGTGTGTGTGTCCGTGCACACACCAGCAGCAGCCGTCGTAGTCGTAGTTCACCGCGGTTCTTTCATCCACAGCAGAGCATCATCATCATCATCTCCCTCCACTCGCAGGCCAGCCCGGCTCAGGCAGCAGGCAGAGAGCGGCGGGGCGGCGAATCCAACGCATCCGGGCGGAAAGAATCAGAGTTTACACAACGGCGAGGCGGAGAAATTAAAGATGATTTTTATTTTCTTTATCTGGAGGAGAATTCATTACCTGGCAGAGGAGCGGGAGCTGAGAGCTGTCAGCCAAGAATAATGACTTGTCTAACTGATAGGGAGAGACACACACACACACACACACACACACACACACACACACACACACACACACATATTCATAGATACACACAGGCTTTTATATACAAACAGTCACAGTCACACACAACAGCAACAAACACATTTGGACTCAAACACACACACACAAACACACACACACACAGGAGTACCAGACCTCGGTTGTCATGGTTACAGTAATAAACACGTTTCATTTGATCCATTGTTAATATAAAAATGTTGATTAGTGCAGCTTTCAAGTAAATTATTGTTGATTTTACTTCATTAATACGAAGCCTGTGAAACAGCTGATGGACGTCTGTGTCGGCTCTGGAGGAGCTTCAGGGTTGTTCCTGGGTGTAGGATCTTAGAAAGGTTTGCATTGCATCATGGGAAATGTAGGATCCAGAATCGTTGGTTCTTGTCCCAGAGTCTATATAATAATAATAATAATAATAATAATAATCTTTTTATTTTTTTTTTAATCTGACTTCCCACAACTCTCCCCACTTTATGGAAATACAACACTAACTCGTGCCCATATTTACAGTTCTGCTGATACACGACTCCACACACACTGTATGTCTCTAAACACTCACACACAATCTCAGTAATGTGGTACGTAAAACACACACACACACACACACACACACACTCTCTCCGGTCCTGGCAGGCTCGTCTGCGTCGGTAATAACCTCCCTGTGCCCCGATCCAGAGGAAATCAGCTGGAATGTGAAATTGAAAACAAACAGTCATTTCAGATAGTGAAGCCTCTCCGTCAGCCGCCGTCCCCCTCTCTGTTTGAAGCTGGCAGATTGTCCTCAGATCATATCCAGATATACAGTATAGCTCATGTTCCCTAAATCCCTATCTAATAGACAACTCATACATAATCAGGAGCAGCCGAGAGGCGACGGCAGCAGCCGCTCTGGTTGTTGTGCGGATACTGAGCGGCAGCGATCACCTCCGTCAGGGAGGAGACGCTGTTTCACCCCCAACTTCAGCTTCTGACTGAGTTTCAGCTTCTCACTGAAACATTTTATTGCTTTTAAAACATTTATTCTTATTTATTTTAAATGTTTCTGAATTATGTGATTGCAAATGATAAACACAGCAATGCAACAGGTATATTTTTATAATAAGCACATGCACACCTACACAAGAAAAATAAAGTGAATTAATTACAAATGTAAAAAAAAAAAAGGCAATTACAGAAGAAAATAAGGAGGAAAGAAAGAACCTTCACAATTTTTTCTCACTCCAGTTATCCAAGAGTCAGCAGACTGGAACTCATTAAGAGTGAGTGTCTGACTCTCAGCTCCGAGCCCATTGGTTCATACATGGAAATGTGTTTTTAAAAACTCTCAGTCGTTTCCTAAAAACTGCTTTTCACCGCAGGAAACAGGTGCATCCACATGCGGTGCTGTAGTGTGTGTTTGTGGCAGCAGGACGGTGTGTGTGTGGGGCGGAGTCTAAATAAAGGACGTGTGTGTGTGTGGGGCGGAGTCTAAATAAAGGACGGTGTGTGTGTGTGTGGGGCGGAGTCTAAATAAAGGACGGTGTGTGTGTGTGTGGGGCGGAGTCTAAATAAAGGACGTGTGTGTGTGTGGGGCGGAGTCTAAATAAAGGACGGTGTGTGTGTGTGTGGGGCGGAGTCTAAATAAAGGACGGTGTGTGTGTGTGTGGGGCGGAGTCTAAATAAAGGACGGTGTGTGTGTGTGTGGGTTGGGCGGAGTCTAAATAAAGGACGGTGTGTGTGTGTGGGGCGGAGTCTAAATAAAGGACGGTGTGTGTGTGTTGGGCGGAGTCTAAATAAAGGACGGTGTGTGTGTGTGTGGGGCGGAGTCTAAATAAAGGACGGTGTGTGTGTGTTGGGCGGAGTCTAAATAAAGGACGGTGTGTGTGTGGGGCGGAGTCTAAATAAAGGACGGTGTGTGTGGGGCGGAGTCTAAATAAAGGACGGTGTGTGTGTGTGGGGCGGAGTCTAAATAAAGGACGGTGTGTGTGTGTGTGGGGCGGAGTCTAAATAAAGGACGGTGTGTGTGTGTGTGTGGGGCGGAGTCTAAATAAAGGACGGTGTTGTGTGTGTGGGGGGCGGAGTCTAAATAAAAGGACGGTGTGTGTGTTGGGCGGAGTCTAAATAAAGGACGGTGTGTGTGTGTGTGTGGGGGCGGAGTCTAAATAAAGGACGGTGTGTGTGGGGCGGAGTCTAAATAAAGGACGGTGTGTGTGTGTGGGGCGGAGTCTAAATAAAGGACGGTGTGTGTGTGTGTGTGTGTGTGGGGCGGAGTCTAAATAAAGGACGGTGTGTGTGGGGCGGAGTCTAAATAAAGGACGGTGTGTGTGTGTGGGGCGGAGTCTAAATAAAGGACTGTGTGTGTGTGTGGGGCGGAGTCTAAATAAAGGACGGTGTGTGTGTGGGGCGGAGTCTAAATAAAGGACTGTGTGTGTGTGTGGGGCGGAGTCTAAATAAAGGACGGTGTGTGTGTGTGGGGCGGAGTCTAAATAAAGGACGGTGTGTGTGTGGGGCGGAGTCTAAATAAAGGACGGTGTGTGTGTGTGTGGGGCGGAGTCTAAATAAAGGACGGTGTGTGTGTGTGTGTGTGTGGGGCGGAGTCTAAATAAAGGACGGTGTGTGTGGGGCGGAGTCTAAATAAAGTACGGTGTGTGTGTGTGTGTGGGGCGGAGTCTAAATAAAGGACTGTGTGTGTGTGTGGGGGGCGGAGTCTAAATAAAGGACGGTGTGTGTGTTTGAGGTGATGAAGTGCGAGTTTCAGATGTTTGTTGTTTGATTCTCAGTCACACACGATAAAACTGTTTCACACTGTTGTATATTTGACTGACAGCAGGACGAGTGTGTGTGTGTGTGTGTGTGTGTGTGTGTGTGTGTTTACTACCTAACTGAAGTGTGTGATATTCGGAGAGAGGCTCTTTCTGTCAGTTTTGTGTGTGGTAAGGGAAAACGAGTAAAGTCAAATTAAAGCTAGTTTTGTTTGTGTTCTCTAGGTTCATATACATGTATATTTCATGTATGTTATAAACGTATATCTTCATATATCCAGAGCATGTTTTTGTGATAATAATACATCCCCTTATAGATGACATATATTCTAAACAGTGAAATGATCAGACATAGAGCTTCCCAGCAAAGCTTTTATTGTGAAAGATGTTTCCTGTCCCACTCCTTAATATGTTAAATAATAATTGTGGCTTTTATTTACTGTCACTAAAAAAATCACCAATCACAGCTCTTCTTGTCTGGCTAAACAGAGAGAGAGAGAAAGGAAATAACTAGAATACACAGAGAAGCAGAAGAGAAGAAAGTTAGAGACAGAAACAAAATGAAACAAAAAACCGAGGAGACAGAGGTAGAGAGACGTTAATGAAAGTTTAAAAAAAAGAGAGAGATCGAGGTAGAGAAACAGAGAGAGAGAGAGAGAGAGAGCAGCAGTTTGTGTTGTTCTTGTCAAGGTCACAACAGCTGAATGTGGAGATCCTGAGGGAACTCCACTGCGTGTGTGTGTGTGTGTGTGTGTGCGCCTTTTGTCTGTGTGTGTGTGTGTGTGTGTGTGTGTGTGTGTGTTTGTCTGCATTTAAAGCCCTGTAGGGGCTCACAACGGGCTGCAGCGACGCATTCCAATTGCTGCTCAATTAATTGCCCTGTAGACACACACACACACACACACACACACACACACACACACACACAGTTGTCCACAGAGTCCACAGAAAACAGTATCAACACGTGAGTAGCAGACAAACACACACACTCCCATTTATAGAAAATTAAAGCGGAATAAAAAAAAACACTGAGCTGAATCCTGCAGCAAACACACACAAACACACACGCACACACGCACACGCACACAAACACACACACACGCACACACACACACACGCACACACACGCATACGCACACACACACAGAGGTCCTTGTTGTTAACTGTGTATTGATGATGCTCTGACTTCTCTCAGCTTTGATGCTGGAGATGTTTTAATGAGTTATTTGGCGTGTACACACACACACACACACACACACACACACACACACACACACACACACACACACACACACACACAGACAGACAGACACACTCTCTGCTGCAGCATGAAAGTTGTCCGTCTTGTGTTTTTTAATCAGTACGTCTGATGTTGAATTAATATTGATTCCTCTGCAGTCCATTACAACAACAACAACTTCTTCTTCTTCTTCTTCTTCTTCTTCTTCTTCTCTCCATCTGTGCGTCCTCGGCTGCTCATTCTCTTCTTGCTCTTTGATTTCTTCACTTCACATTTACCTGCAAACGTTCACATCTCATGTCCCAGATTGTAAAACGATAAACCGTGTCAGGCAGAGCCTTCATTCGACACTCTAACCAGGTGTGCTTTTATTTTGTAATTTCCCTTTTTTATATTTGAGGATTTTGGGAGTAAAACACCTTCCTGTTGCTCACCTGCCTCTGTTCGACACGTTAAACAGGATGTTTAGTTTAACAGTTGAATGCAGCCACAGAGAATTAAGTGAATAAAAAAAAAGACACATAGTTTAATAGAAAAGAACTGAAAAGTTACGTCACGTGTAAAACATCCGGAGCGACAGAACCGACAACTGATGGTTGATTATTCCCAGTGTGAATCTATCAGGTACAGACCTGAGGTCAGTATGAAGCCGTGAGGAGCTCAGCTGTGTGAGTGGATGATGAAACAAGAAGAAGAAGTTTTATTTGCCTCTTTTTCAGCAGACACACTTGAAGTAAACTCACCGGTTCAGCGTGAGCCGAGTCCTTCAGCTGAGAAATGTTCAGAGCCGAGCCGCAGCATTAAAATGGCTGCTTACTGCCGGCTGTAAACGCTGCTGGAGAAATGAATGGAGGATATTTATAATAAATATACTTTTATTACGGCTGCAGGCTCATATATTAGTGTTTATTAGAGAGAGGATCCTCTCGCCCTCCCCCCTTCTCCCTCACTCACTCTCTCTCTCTTAAATTCACACAGAGGCTCGTCTTCCTGAAGCAGTTTATGCACCAGACACATCATCATGTCAGTCACCAGATAATAATGATCAATAATGATTCATTGGAAGGGATTTCTGTGGTAAATATTGGGAGTTAGCTCATTACTCCCCCGTCACGCCCCCGATAACAGGATAGTGACACTGGATGACGGGAGGTCGTCGGAGGTCGTCGGTCCGTCTGTAAACTCCACATGTCCAGTTTTATCATAACCATCTTTAATCTTTAAATGCCCTTGTCGAAACTGGTGTCGACATCAATCCAGACCGTGGTCAAACGTCTGGGTTAGATGATGTGAACACGAAGCTGAAGATGTCAGTGTGCTCCGTCGTCATGGTGACGACCTGTCTGTCTTAAAGGGGCAGTTCAGGTGTTTTGACGTGGGGTTGTGTGAAGTCAGATACAGTTAGATCATTACCTGCAGTAGATCATGATTAAGCCGACTGCATCACCTGCAGAGTGTCAGAGTGAAGAGCTGCTGTGGGCGGGGCCACCAGAAAACACCTGTTTTAGACACTTTTAAAAACGAAACAATCTGTTTAAATGAAGCTTCATGTAGAAGATTTTCATCTTTATCTTCCTGTGAAAAACAACTCTTTCCTTTGGCACTACATTTTTCAACCACTGAGCTACCGTATCCCTACGCACAAGCACGGAGCGCACTGTGTTACGCCACAACAGTGCGCTCCGTAGGTGCGCTGAGCAACCTGTCATACACACACACACACACACACACACACACACACACAAACAGAGCAAAGTGGCCTCAAGACTCAGACACACACTTAGTATAACCTCAGGGGCTATATACTGTACGTGTGTGTGTGTGTGTGTGTGTGTGTGTGTGTGTGTGTGTGTGGACAAGCTCAAGGCTAAATCTCATTCATCAGGCAGAAAGGTCCTTGGGGCAAAAAGACACACACACACACACACACACACTGCACCTGGAGCTCAGTACGAGTCATTAACACACCAAACAAATGAAATCTCCTCAATAAAAGGAATAAGCAGCAGTGAAGGAATTAGCATGAGAAACATGATGAAAGTGCTCCTCCATTGTGTCCTTATCACAGTCCCATAATGCACTGGGAGGCAGGGATTGGCCCTGGCGTTTGGACGTTCGACACTGGGCTTATCAGTGTCTGGGGTCCTCGCTCTAAACGTTCAAAGACCGCCATTGTTGTGAGATTTGGGGAGAACAGAGGAGAGATTTTCAGGTCTTTAGGGCCGCACAGTGGATTTGGTGAGCGGGCGAGAGACTTTGAAAATACATAGCTGAGAGAGAGAGAGAGAGAGAGAGAGAGAAAGGACAGAAGACTGATAAAACAGATAAAAACAGAAAAAAGGACAGAGGGGAGACAAACAAATCAGCTGGACGCCTGAGTCCATGTGTGTAGGTCGTCCATGATGGTGTGTGTGCGTCTGTGTGTTGTTTGTTTTTTAGAAAAAGAAAATCACCACACGACGCTTTTGTTTCTCTCAGTGTGAAATATGGATGTTTACATTAAAATCAGCTGTTAAAGATCCACGAGTCATCAAACGTCCCCAAACACCAGGAGAGGTTCAGGAAATGACCTGTGTGTTTATACAGCTGTGTATGTGTGTGTGTGTGTGCGTGTGCGTGTGTGTGTGCGTGTGCGTGTGTGTGTGTGTGCTTGCGCTCCTGTACATTTAATACATTTAAATTTAAGTGGCAGATTCAAACTGAGCATTTAAAATGAGCGTATGTGTTTACCACGTTTATCCTCTTCTGAATAAAATAAGCTGAAGCTGTCGAGCTCTTTCCATCCCTCCTGAAAACACACACACACACACACACACACACACACACACGTGAAGGTTTTAACTGAAGATTGTGTGTTAGTGCCGTCTTTCCTCTTCATCTTTGGTCTGTCAGTTGAAGTTTTTATTCAACGTCCCATGGATCCTCTGGCTTTTAAACACTTCATCGAGGACCTTTGTCGTCATGGTTACGATACGGTTAAAGAAGATGTCCTCCTGGTTAAAAGAAACATTAACTATTGGTTTGACAAACCTTAAAGTCCAGTGTTTTGTCAGAACTACATCACCTGACCTCCTCTTCAGGCCAGTAGAGGGCGCTGTCACCTGGACAGACGCAAGTCGTTTTTGGGGCCATAGACTGTAAATACGCCCTCCGTCCTTAATAAAATGGGGTGTCATGAAGGAGTCTTTGTACCAGGTTGTAAACAAAGTATGAATTTGACTGATTGTATGATTATTATCATCATTCAGATGTTCTATAGATATAGATATAGATATCAACATAATATTGGTTTTGGCCACGATAACTGTGAAGCTGTAGTAGGTTTAACCGTTGATGAGGTTGATGATGAGAACCCAGACATGTCCGGTTCCTCTTCTCCTGCACAGATATTTCATAATAAAAGCCTATAACAGGACATAATCCTTCCCTTTCCTGGCTGCATTTTATTTTGAAACCTCTGCAGGAAGTGATGAGTTGTTTGTTTTCTGAAGTGACAGGAGTCACTTGTTTGACTTGTTTCCTCCTGCCGGTGACAGAAGGAGCTGTAGCAGTGAGCGGGTGTGTGGCAGGGCCTACGGTGGCCTGTGTGGACAACATACCTGAGGTCGGCTGCAGCTCAGGCTTCACTGTTGTTGTGTGTTTTTCTGTGTGTACATGTGTGTGTGTCCGTGTCCTCTGAGCCCCTGCGTCTTCCCCTGGAAAGCCCTGTTTGCTACCTGGCTGTAAATTTTACGCTGAACCAACACATTGACATGAAACCCAGCAGACTGATTTAAACCTGTGTGTGTGTGTGTGTGTGTGTGTGTGTGTGTGTGTGTGTGTGTGTGTGTGTGTGTGTGTGCGCACCTGTCCCATTCTCTCCGCAGGCTTAAGTGTGTGATTTAGTGTGTGTGTCCATCCTGTAACTCTATGAAGTACCCAGAATGCACCACCTTGCGTCCTCAGAGAGAGAGAGAGAGAGAGAGAGAGAGAGAGAGAGAGAGGGATCGGTGTGAAAAAGAAGTGAAAGAACAGATGATGATGAACAACAAAACATGACACAAACACCACCATGGAGTCAGTTAGTGTGTGTGTGAGTGTGTGTGTGTGTGTGTGTGTGTGTGAGTGTGTGTGTGTGTGAGTGTGTGTGTGTGTGTGTGTGTGTGTGTGAGTGTGTGTGTGTGTGTGTGTGTGTGTGTTTTCCTTTAACAAGTCAGCAAGTTGAAGAAGCTTTAGTGATTTGGGACACTGAGACAGAAGGAGTGTGTGTGTGCGTGTGCGCATGTGTGTGTATTGATCGAGGTGAAGGATCTCTTACTTTCTGTTCCTCTCGGGGTTAAAACCCCCCCCCCACACACACACACACACACACACACACTCTGTAGCAGAGTCTAATTCTGCTTCATGTCACTAATCAGCAGAGCTGTTGACATGAAACTGCCTCAGTCAGCAAAGAGGAAATGAACGTGCAGACAGTCTGACACATTTACAACAATAAGAGCATAAAATATATATCAGTTCAGTTTTAAACAATCATTATGTTTACATGCACAAAGTGTTCAGACAAAGACAGTGTTCCTACTCAGCTGTTTACATGGCAATGGAAACTAATATTGCTTTAATATTCCCATTTACATGCAGCTGTGGAGAATCTGATTTAAAGGTTTGAAGGCGTTACGATATTTGCTCATATCCAAAAACCTGCTTTAAAGGTTAAATCTCCTCCAGTGTGAAGGTGTGTGTCCATGTGTAGTGTGATTATAGATCAGCTCTAGCTTCTATATTAATACTGTGAAAGTATCAAAGCCTCAGTCCACAGAGAAATGCACACAGCCTGTATTCAGAAACTGAGCCTTAAAACCAGCCGTCAGGACTTCTGGAACTTTGTGATGTCACAACAAAGCAGTCACCAAGCCCCGCCCACCTGGACCCACCATCCAAACCTTGCAGGATTTGGTTTCTCTGAGTGTTTTTACCTGAAATCTGCTTTATTTCATCCTTCCTCTGTGACTCATCCTTCTGTTCATCTCCCTTTATACTCACCCCTCTTTCTCTCTCTCTCTCTCTCTTTCTCTCTCTCTCAGCCAGATGATGTGATTGCGTTCAGTGTTCTGTGTTTTGTTTTGCCTAATAAATCACCATTTATCAGAGCCGGGCTGACACATCCATACGCGCACACACACATACACACACACACACACACACACACACACACACACACACACATTGTGGCAAACAGTTCATAATGGACCGTTCATTTGTCATCCTCTGAGCTGTTGACAAGGAAAGTGTCTTGGATATGGACACTTTGTGTGTGTGTGTGTGTGCGTGTGTGTGTGTGTGTGTGTTTGTGTGTGTGCGTGTGTTTGTGTGTGTGTGTGTGTGTGTGTGTGTGTGTTCATGCTACTCTACTGACAATAGAGATTCCGCCCCGTTCATCTGACTGATAACACACTAGTGCTGTCAACTGGAGACTAGCTCCATCCTCACACACACACACACACACACACACACACACACACACACACACACACACACATATGATGTGTGTGATCACAGACACTGTAATATGCACTTACACATGATTGCACTCTGGTAACACACTGCAACACATCAACACAAAAAACACAGTTGTGTGAACACTGAAATTCAGATTAATACAAATTATAAATTTTATGTTGAATTTATGGATGTTTTTTTCTATTAAACTGAAACACTTTGAGATGTACAGATTTATAAAGTGATCAATAAAAATATATGATATTTCAGGTAAAAACACTCAGAGAAACTAAATCCTGCAAGGTTTGGATGGTGGGTCCAGGTGGGCGGGGCTTGGTGACTGCTTTGTTGTGACATCACAAAGTTCCAGAAGTCCTGACGACAAAATCTCATCCTTCTCTCAAGTTGATCTGTGATTTCATATTTTATATTTTTTATCCTATACTTTTTAAAATAAAAAAGACAAATTTCATGTGATGTTTCAAGAGGAGATGAAGTTTCTCTGCAGGTGTTTGACACTTGAGCTCGTGTCCGTTGTTTCTCCTCGCTCGAAGTTTCTCCTCGCTCCTCGCCGCCGCCCCGTGAATCATTAACAGCAGAGTAATTATGCACTATCAAACTTGGAATATTACCCCACTTAGCTAATGTTTAATGCTGTAATTAATTCTGAACCCTGCGAGCCAACATCAATTCATTTGATTAGTACTTTGCAAAGTCACACAGAGGTTTTTTACTGTTTTGAGGTGTGTGTGTGTGTGTGTGTGTGTGTGTGTGTGTGTGTGTGTGTGTGTGTGTGTGTGGCTTCCATATTAATTAAAGTGTGATCCGGAGAGTGAGAACGTGATAAATGAGAATTCAACGCTTCAGTTTTCTTGTCTTTTATTTGTTGTTTTGTTTTTCATTAATTGTTCCTTCACTATAAAAAAGAGTTTCCTGTTCTTCAGTTTTACCACGAGCAGAGTGACGCAGTGCGGAAGGTCACACCCATGTGATGAACGTGAACGGGTCACATGACCCAGGTCCCCCTGACCTGACTGTGGATTCTCTCGGGTCAGACTGTTTTGGTATTTGTGGTCAGTGTTGAGTAAAGGTTGCAGCGGTTTGGATCCCTGTGCGCCTCACTCATTACCAGTACTGATGTGTTCTTGAGCAAGGCACCCGACCCCCACCTGCTCCAGTGGAGCTACAGATCAGACTGGTCATACTGGGCCGCTTCTTTATAACTGCGTGTGAACAGGTTGATTTAGAAAAATGTGAAACTTCTCTTTGATAATAACCAACAACGTGTCTTTAAATCCTGAGGTCGTTTTAATCATCGTATTACACACCGAAGCCGTGTCCCAATCCAGGGGCCCCGTCCCTCAGAGGCCAGACTTTCTAGACCACAAAGACCAAATCCACATGAGAGGATTTCCTGTTTATCCTTGAACAGAGTCCTTCATCCTCCTTTTGTAAAGTGACTTATCAGGTGGCAGCGAGTCTTGGGATAGGTCGGCCCACGTCGCCCAGAAACGAATAGTGTCTGGATAATGTATTGTACTGTGTCAATCCTTTATCAGATGGTTCCAGCTCGTAGGACGTTTACACCGTCTGAGTCTTCACTGGAGTTTACAACAAGATTTAAGTTTGTACTGACTCAGGGTCTGTCTGTCTATGAATGAGATGTGAACAGGTGTGAACACAGGTAGAAGGAGAGTCCCCTGAGGAGACTGGGTTGTGATGGTGGTGATGAATGTGTGGCTTTATGAACCAAATATTATATTGTGTAAAAATATAATCATTTCTACTGTTGCTGTTTCAAACGAGGTGAGAGGCCTTCACAATAAAACGCAACAGGAAACCCTTTTATTAAAATAAAGTCAACATCAGCATCATCATCTTATCGTCATGGTGACAGCAGCAGAGGGAGTCGTGCCTGTTCGCTCTGTTTCTGACTCTCACTGTGTCACTTTGTTGTTTGTCGACTGTCCTGTTTTAAATAAAGGTTACACACAGCTGAACGGCGGCGGCGATGTACCACTCACACCGCAGTAATTACAGCTGACAGCAGCACACACACACTCGTCCTAAAATATGGAGAAGACACTGATAAGAGAGGAAGGACAGATATGAGCGTAAACACACACTTTGATTCACATTAACACACACGCTGAACATTTGGTTATATTCAGAAAACACACACACACGCACACTCTCTCTCTGGACGTCGGTTATCATCGTCATTCTTATTGTCTTTTGTCACTCGATGTCCTTGTCTTGGAGGGCGAGTGGAGCGATAAAGCCGCCGTCTCTGTCGTGTTTTTAATAAGTTTTATCTGACGACTCGAAACAGACAAACAACGTCAAAACTCAAACTGAGTCTGACGGGAGCGCTCACTTCTCTGCACAGAGGTCATCAGGACGCCAGCGCGTCGCTCTTCCTGTTTAGGAGCAGACGCCAACGCTGTGTTAACGCTTTAATTATCCTCAGTATTTCAGTCGTGTATGTTTTTGGTTGAGGAAAGGTCTTATTGACTGCTTCAGTATACTTCTACAAATACATGTAGTTAATAATAATTGAAGACAAACTGTCTGACAGTGAAGGTGCTGTAGATTTAAAAAAGAGTGAAAGCACCAGAGGCCGAGACATCCTGACGTTTATTCCCTAGCTCCAAAAAACAATGCATCCTACATTTCCCACAATGCAACACAGTAGCCTTTTCCACTAGAGCCTGGCCGGCTGTCTCTTAATCTGTCTGGCAGCAGTTTGAGACACAAACCAAAGGCAGAAAACACTGTTTATCACTCTGAGGTAGTTTAGTATAGATACAGTATTTTGCAGTATAACTACTAATCATGTGAAACTCCACCCCTCCGACACCCAGCTGTTTTTCAAAACAACGATCTGAACAGTTGAAGCTTATTGACTACAAGTAATACGTTTCTGGAGATTTCTGTCTTTTCAAGCTGAAATGTGTCATTTGTCTCAGTGAGTTCTTCTGAATGTTGATGCTCATAAAACAGCTCATAAAGGCATTTTAGAAATCTGTGACCCAGATGCCCAGCGGACGCTTGTCCTTGCAGCGTTTGCTGTGTATAGCTTTTGTCCTGGTGCACTTGAACGCCTCTCTGTTTGTATCCTGAGTCTCACTCCGCTGTCTGCTGTCCCATAAAGACAAAAGACTCTGAGGAAGGAAGGAAAGAAAAAAACATTATGATGGCATTAAATCACTTGGCCAAGCTCTGTGTAAAAGGCTGGAAGGGTAACGTGATGTATAGTGGTCGTGGTTGCCAAGGTTTCCGGCTGATGAAAAAACTCAGGTCGCCATACATCTTCAAAAAGCAGACACTGTTAAATCAGTCTCTTTATTTGCCGAGTAAACGTATTGCACCTGCTGCAGAAACATGTGAACAGATGTTAGCTCCTGTTCTTTCACATGACAGGCTAATTCATGTGATTAGCTCGCTGCTCAATCAGCTGTGATATATGATTTGTAGAAACTCGTCAAACAGTGAGAAGGAAAAAACAAATAAAAACATTAATATCGGTTAATATCCTGACAGGATGCAGCTCTGTAGGCTGACTGTAGTGAACCCTGGCCTGACCAGGTGGGGACCATGTGGGGACCAGGTGGGGACCAGGTGGGGACCAGGTGGGGACCATGTGGGGACCAGGTGGGGACCAGGTGGGGACCATGTGGGGACCATGTGGGGACCAGGTGGGGACCAGGTGGGGACCATGTGGGGACCATGTGGGGACCAGGTGGGGACCAGGTGGGGACCAGGGTGTGACCAGGTGGGGACCATGTGGGGACCAGGTGGGGACCAGGTGGGGACCATGTGGGGACCATGTGGGGACCAGGTGGGGACCAGGTGGGGACCAGGTGGGGACCATGTGGGGACCATGTGGGGACCAGGTGGGGACCATGTGGGGACCAGGTGGGGACCATGTGGGGACCAGGTGGGGACCAGGGTGTGAGGGGTCTCTTCTGATGTCATCTGCCCACCTGTGAGTGGATGTCCCTCAGGTTTGGGAGTGGCTGTAGGTGCGTCCTCTCTTTCCACCCCCACTCAGATAGAAACTGAGTGGGGGTTTCTGGGGGGGGGTTGTTGCGCCTCATGTGGCCCAATTACGGGCCGGATGTGTGTTGATATGTGATTGAGGGTAAGGACACTTGAACTGGAAACCTGTGCAGTTAACCTGCACTTCACCTCCACTGTAAACTTTAGCGAGATGCGTGCTCGTCTAAAGCGATGTGCTACTTCCTCGTCAGCTGTGTGATCGTTCTTTTAAAGCGTTGCCGCGGTAACTCACTGAATGTCTAATTCCATCTCTGCATTGTTCCCTCTGTGTAATTAGCTCCACCAGTGACTTTATGTAAAATAGTTCTGCCAAGTTTTAATTTGATTAAAAGTCGGTGTGTTATTGCGAGGAAGAACAATGTAGATCCAATTAGCACTGTAACGTGTAAACATGAACACTAACTCCCATGGTGCACCAGGGTCTGCAAGGGTGTGTGTGTGTGTGTGTGATTCAGTGATCAGTCTCATTTCTTAATCATCACTTTCTGCTCCAGATGAGACTTTATGAGGGGACTAAATTGCTTTAAAGGGATTTCTTATTAAAGGGATTACACCCATGTAATCCCCTTTGTCCCAGCGGACCCCCAAAAACCTGAACACACACACACACACACACACACACACACACACATTACCAGATTAGCATGTGGAAATAAATGTGCACAATGTTTTTGACACGCTACAAATGAAAACACACGTTAAACGACGGAGCACAAGAGTCACATGACGCCGGTGAAAATCGTGCACCTGATTGTGTGTGCACGTGTTCATCACACAAAAGTTTAAAGTGTTTCTAAGTGTGTATTTATAACCTTGACGTGAATCTGTGTGTGTGTGTGTGTGTGTGTGTGTGTGTGTGTGTGTATGCAGCGTAACGCCGTGGTTTTGGCGGCGCTCCCTCGTCTCATCCCCAATTAACAAAGACAAATCCGCTTCTATCGCTGCTAATGAGAGTCTTTAAGGTGAAGGGACTCTGTATTTATTTAATAAGAAGAAGATTATTTATTCCATTTCCATGAGAAAGAAAAACCGCCGCTGATTCACCACGGCTGCTGAGGGATGGATTAGAGGAGGAGGAGGAGGAGGAAGAGCTGGAAAGAAAGGATGAGGGAAAGGGGATAAGGAGTGAGAGGAGAAGAACAAGCTGGATGAGGAGCTGGAGAGGGGGAAAGATGCATCGGGGGACGAGGGTGACGAAAGGAGGGATTAGATGAGCAAGAGGAGAAGGAAGGAAGCGTGGAAGAGAAGGTAGAGGAGGAGAAGAAAGACAGGGTTACAGGGAGAGGAGAAAAAGTAAACTTAGAGGAGGACGAGGTAGAAGAGAGGGAAGGAGGGATGGATTTGAGGAGGAAGGAGAGCAGGAGCGGTCGTAGAGATGGAGGAGGAGATGGGTGAAGAAAGAGTAGAAGAAGAGGAGGAGGAGAGTATAAGAGTGAAAGGAATAAAGTAAGAGTTGTCCAGAATCAACAAAGTAGAGGAGGAGGAGGAGGAGGAGCTCAGAGGTCGAAGTAAGGAAGGAGGGAAAGGGGACAGAGGGTTGGAGGAAGTTGAACCTTTTCTGACGTGTGTTCCTGCAGGTGGAGCTGACGGGCAGCAGCGTCTTCGACTACATCCACCCCGGCGACCACGTGGAGATGGCGGAGCAGCTGGGCATGAAGCTTCCTCCGGGCCGAGGGATGTCTCTGTCCCAGGGAAACGTCAACGAAGACGGGGCGTCCTCCGCGTCGTCGTCGTCGCACTCTGAGACTCCAGAACCAGGTAGGACAACGAGGGAGAGAGGGAGGAGAACAGGCGGGAAACTTGTGTTTGTCCCACAGGGCAAAGACGAGGCCTGGACGGTCCTTCATCATCATCATCATCATCACTTTTCATGACCTTTGAACTCAACTCAAGCCTCCAGTCTGGTCTCACTGACTGACTCCAGGTCTGTTGAGTGTTTGAAAAATGTTTTCAACAGCGACAGGATCAATATTTGATCAATGATATTGTGTTATAATTCTCCCTGGAAGCAGCGGTTCCCAACATGTGCGCTGCGGCCCCCTGGTGGACGTCGGAGGTATTGCAAGTGAGCTCACCAATCATTTTCAAAACGGCACAAAAGAAATAGAAATAATGTTTTTAAATGTTTAAAACGAAGTGATATTTAAAATGTTAAAAATAAAAAAGAAGGCATCATCTGGCCTCTGGACTATAATGCCGTTGGATGTGGGCCGCCAGTGTTTTTGAGTTTGGGACATCTGTTAGAAAAGGTCAGGAACCTTAAAGGAGTTGAGCAGCAAAGACTGGAAGTCTAACACAAAGTTAATGTGGTGATTAACTGGAGGAGTCGTGCTCAGCTGCTGACTGAACATTCAACACACACACACATGAAGGTGATACTGATGATGAAAACATCTGGAGCGTATTTTCACAAACCGTCGACTTTCCCTTTAAATGGATCCTCGTTCATTCAGATGTTTCTCTAACGTCCCTCCATCGCCACAACTTCCCGCCATCGCCGCTGTGAGTTTGAATATGATTAGTGCGCCGCATTGAAAAGCCTTGGCCGCTGTGAAGTGGGGGAAGGACACAGTCTTCATTTGGATTCTCTGCGTTGCGTCTCCCATCCCTCCATCCGTCTGTCCCTCTATCCTCTCCTCCACCACATGTTCAAGACTTTTTACCTTTTCATGGTGCCCCCCCTCCGCCTCTCTCTGTCTCTGTCTCTCTCTCTCTGTCTCTCTCTCTGTCTCTCTCTCTCTCTCTTTCTCTCTCTGTCTCTCTCTCTCTGTCTCTCTCTCTCTCTCTCTCTCTCCGTCTCTCTCTCTCTCTGTCTCTCTCTCTCTGTCTCTCTCTCTCTGTCTCTCTCTCTCTCTCTCTCTCTCTGTCTCTCTCTCTCTCTCCGTCTCTCTCTCTGTCTCTCTCTCTCTCTCTCTCTCTCTCTCTCTCTCCCCCTCTCTCATGCTGATGATAATTTAAGTATTAGGGGAAAATCCATTTATAAATTAAACAAAATGACTTGATATCCATCGAGTCCCTTAGTTCATCAGCCTGTTCAAACAAGGAGGGGAAGATTGGCTTTGCGACGGCCAGAGTCTTTGGAGACAGTGCGGTAATTAGATCTGCCGCGGATTTATTCTTGGCTGATTGGTGCTGGTGATGGGTGTGTGTGTGTGGGGAGGGGAGGGGGGCTTTAAATTAATTGGAGTTCCACATTTGAGGTTTTTGTTCTTTTATTTTTTTTTCTTTGACTTTCTGCAAACCTCCACCCGAGCCTCCCCACGCTCCACGCTGGAGATGGAGAGACAGACGGAGGATAAGAGGACATATATGTGGTTGTCAGTGTCAATTTGTCTGGAGAGAGAGAAAAGAAAAGAAGATCTAAAACATCGAGGGGGTGTTTCCCAATGCTAATTTGCCCTAAAGATAGAGCGATATGAAGACACTGAAGAAGAAAAAAAAGAGGGACAGGGGTTTGTATTAATGTCTCAGTGATTCCCAAAGTTAATTTGACCAGAGAGAGAAAAAGAGCCAAAGAGACGGACGAGGACAAAGGTGTTTGTTCTCCCATGTTAATTTGCCTAGAAAGAGAGAGATGCAAAGAGAGGAAGAGGAAGGGAGGCGAGGGATGTAGGGACGTGTTTGAATGTGCATGAGTGCTTAGCAATGTTAATTTCTCGACAGAAGAAGAGAGAGAAGGGAGGGAGAGGTTTCAGATGGACATGTATGAATGTGAAGGAGTGATCCCCAATGATAATGTGACCAGGGAGAGAGAGGGAGAGAGAGGGGACGAGGGAGGATTAAGATTCATGTATGTGTTCTTTAATGTTAATTTGTCTGGAGAAAGAGCGGTGGAATAAAAAGAGAGAGAGGACGAGGGGGGGGGCTGGTATGAATTTGTATGAGTGTGGCGAATATCAGGTGTCCTGGGTAATAGGCCTGTTCATTCCTCCCTCAGACAATCAGTCTCCTGTAGGTCCATCCCCCGGGTCTCAGCAGGAGCAAACCGACTCCTTCAGGCTCCTGCAGGACTCTCAGCGTTTGGTTGGACGTCTTCTAAATACAACGACGTATCGCTCTGTCATCTCTCTCTTTGTGTCGCAGTCTTTGTCCACGCTCATGCACGCTTCGAAAACGCCAATCAGACACTCAGTTACCTGTACTCAGAGAAATCAGGTTTCTCTAATGAGTTACCAGTTACGGAAACCAGGTATCTGGTTTATGTGACGGTTGATGAAATCCTTACTAAGTGCAGCCAGTGTGAGGTGACTGAATATTTCAGCATCCACACTAATATGATTTAGTTTGAAAACGCATCACGGAAGTTTTCCAGCCGCTCAAACAGATTCTCTGATTCGTCACGTTCCAAACACGTGACACCAAACACGTGACCGGTCTCAGACTACCGTGGTGAATACAACATGATAATGAATTACAAGCGTTACTGAGCTCGTTGTCTTTGCTAGCAGCTGTTGTTCACTAACATTTTGCATTTTATAAAGGAAAGAAATCTCTGCTCTGACTTTTGTTCCTTGTTCGTAGTATTTTCTACAACTAAGCAACCACCTGCAGAGTTAACAATCTGCTTCCTGTTCACAGCGGCGCACATGAAGTGTTTGTGAATAGTAATGTAATGTGTGTTTTGAGGTGTGACGGAGATTATTTCTGATTTATCTGGATTGTGTCGTGGCCTTAGACATGACACTCCCCCGGTTGATGAAATACCTTTAAATACAAGGAGAGTATAATGGAGAACCACTGGTGCCACAGTGCATGGAGCGCTCTGTTGGTTTTAAAGGGTGTTCAGAAATGTTTTCACAGTGACGTCTTATTGATGATCATCGTACAGTAGCTTCATTCAGATAGATCGATAAAGGATGTTTTTTATTTAAATGCAAGATGTAAAGACTTTAACTTCTGCGTCGTTGTCAGAAAGTTTGTAGACTGAATGGATTGTGCTGCCTGCAGCTCTTATAACCACGTGTGACCTGATGAAGCAGCTTCAGTCGTTCTCTGGTCTCCAGTCTCTTCTTCATGGGTGGTCAGAAGTTCCTTGAATCGTTAGTCAGTCTTTGCTCTAATGTTTTGTGTTGCTCTCTCATTATTGAGGTTTGTATTGTATTTCCCAGTGCAGCATGTCCAGTGTGTGCGCTGTGTCAAACACAGTGTTTAGGGAAGTAGCACGACTCAGGTTGTGTTGCTGAAATGTTTCTATGAGAGCTTTTGTATTTCTTCTTTAACATTACCTTCACGGCGTCCTCCTCCGCAGACGTGAGTAATGCATTTCCACAGGCGCTCTCCTCATTCCTTTTCATTCCAGTCCATATCTGGCAAACGTCGCGCCTGCCAACGTGTCCGGTTGAGCTTCTCCATTTGTTTACTCCTCCTCCTCCCCCTCCTCCCCCTCCTCCTCCTCCTCCTCCTCCTCCTCCTCCTGCGCCTCCTCCCCCTTAATGTCTCTTTGTCTCTGTCGTCCTCCCTCGCTAGCATTCCTTCATTCATCACCTGCCTCTTCTTTCATGCAGCGGGCAGTCTCTCCGATCGATCACTGCTGACTTGGTTTGTCTGTGAAGTTTTGCACCCACTGCATCCACTGCATCCACTGCACCCACTGCATCCACTGCATCCACTGCACCCACTACTTCCACTGCATCCACTGCATCCACTACTTCCACTGCATCCACTGCATCCACTACTTCCACTGCATCCACTACTTCCACTGCATCCACCTCACCCACTGCACCCACTGCATCCACTACTTCCACTACTTCCACCTCACCCACTGCACCCATTACACCCACTGCACCCACTGCATCCACTACTTCCACTACTTCCACCTCACCCACTGCACCCACTGCACCCACTACACCCACTGCATCCACTGCACCCACTGCATCCACTACTTCCACTACTTCCACCTCACCCACTGCACCCACTGCACCCATTACACCCACTGCACCCACTGCATCCACTACTTCCACTGCATCCACTGCATCCACTACTTCCACTGCATCCACTACTTCCACTGCATCCACCTCACCCACTGCACCCACTGCACCCACTGCATCCACTACTTCCACTACTTCCACCTCACCCACTGCACCCATTACACCCACTGCACCCACTGCATCCACTACTTCCACTGCATCCACTGCATCCACTGCATCCACTGCATCTACTACTTCCGCTGCATCCACTGCATCCACTACTTCCACTACTTCCACTGCATCCACTACTTCCACTGCATCTACTACTTCCGCTGCATCCACTGCATCCACTACTTCCACTACTTCCACTGCATCCACTACTTCCGCTGCATCCACTACTTCCGCTGCATCCACTACTTCCGCTGCATCCACTACTTCCACTGCATCCACTACTTCCACTACTTCCACTGCATCCACTACTTCCGCTGCATCCACTGCATCCACTACTTCCACTACTTCCACCTCACCCACTGCACCCACTACTTCCACTGCATCCACTACTTCCACTGCATCCACTACTTCCACTACTTCCACTGCATCCACTACTTCCACTACTTCCACTGCACCCACTGCATCCACTACTTCCACTACATCCACCTCACCCACTGTACCCACTACATATGCTGCATCCACTACTTCCGCTGCATCCACTGCACCCACTACTTCCACTACTTCCACTACTTCCACTGCACCCACTGCATCCACTACTTCCACTACTTCCACTACTTCCACTGCATCCACTACTTCCACTACTTCCACTACATCCACCTCACCCACTGCACCCACTACATATGCTGCACCCACTACTTCCACTACACCCACTAGGGTGCTAATGATTTGCAGTGGGGCGTCAGGTCGTGTTTTTCTCTGTTAACTTTATCTTGAGGACGAGATGGAAGAGAGGAGGAGTAAAGACATGGTCATTTACTGAATTGGATTGTGTCTTTTTTGTCGCAGTAAAACGACACAAACAGAAAAACAAACCTCAGAAACACAAATGTCAATTTAAAGCACAACGTTCTACAGATGAAAAACCAGCCTGTTGATTTATTTATTGAAACGATGGATGATTGGTGATTTATTTTCACTTAATAAGGTGGAAAGGAGGAGTTTGACAGACTCATGTCAGGTGTGATTCAATAGCCCCACCCACCAGCACAAAGTTGCTTGACTCCCGTGTAAAGTTCAGCGGGCTGCGCCGTCTTGATATATCAAGCTGACCCCATCATTTTAATTACAGTCACGCTCATAAAGTATTGAGATTGGAGTTAAAATATGAGCCGACCTTGGAGGAGAGAGATCTTCCTTTGAAGCCCGACGCTCCACTCGGCACCCTCTTGCAGTTAAAGAGAGTCATCTTTAAAAGCACATGACGCAATTTGACTAATATCAGTCAAGCGGCGGCTGAGAGGCGGCACGTCTCTAACTGTTCTGGAGGCTGAGTGGATGAAATTATTACTCATGAGTGTAATTCACAGCCCGACTGAGAGAAGGGAAAACTCTTATTCTCCCTCACTTCAGTGTCTCCATTACACATCATCAGCTGAGGGTCGCAGGAATACGTCTAATGTAGATAATGTCTGCCGGCTGTTGACTTTGACCTTTGACCTGCTCGCTGGAGGTGACTTGTAATACTGATGATGGAAGCGCGGAGGATGGTTTTACATTGGCGCTGATGCACAGATGCTCTGACCTGAACCGGTTCTGAAGGGTTCTGCTCTTAAACAGCTCCCTTAAGATTTCTGAGACAAAATTCAGTTTGATTTCTTCATATTTTCAGGTTTTGACCAGTAAGTGAAAATTTAAAACGTCCTGCTGATGAATCCAGAGTCGACTGTGAACATAGACATATCCGTGATGTCATCAGTGACATCACAAAATGCTGCTTTTAATGCCAGGCTCAGACTGCAGGAGTTTTGGCCCCTTCAGTCAGTCTGAAGGCTCTTCAGCGCAGTGCTTCTCCCTTCAGCTCTCGAATGACGGAGGATCCATAAACACATCACCAGAAGAATTTTTGGTCCATTTGCATTTGCAGAGTCTAAAATCATGTCAAAGTGATTTTTGAACTCGCCAGATTTCAAAAGCCATCCTTCCTGAAACCTGCATGACCTCACGATGATGCCATCTCTGACAGACGCTCAGCAGAGGGAATTATGACTCTGTCTCTCACTGTCTAACCCGGAGCTCTGTTCTCTGCTGCTGTGATGATGTCACAACACACACACTTAACACACAGAACATTTATTTTTCTAAACACAGATGTTCACATTTACAGCTGCTGAAAACACGACCTCCTGCACTGAACTCACCGAAACAGTCTCAGCGTTTGTTTCCAACTTTCCTCCGACACTAAAACTTTCGTGATGATGTTTGACTTGAAACAGCACGAGCAGTGGTTTGCCTTCGCTGCCTGCACTCACTTTCATTCACATTCGGGCCATCAAACGGAGAAGCCTGCATTTAATTGAGTATTTATTTCAATTTTCTCTCATCAGACGGCAGAACGAGGGAGAAAAACACCCGAATTTCAAAGTCCTTCTGGAAGTAGCAGCGATTCTGCCCTCCAGGAAAACACCATAAGTTCTTCATTATTGGCTCCTTGCGGTCTAATTGTCCGCGGCGTCGCCTTATTTCAACATCATAAGTCTTTGATTATTGTTGCTAATTACGCTATTAGCACAATGGAGGGGAATAATTCGTCATAATCACCAGCATTTATCATAATTACCCAAGTTTACAGTCACCTACGTTTAATGTCATTTAGAGCGGCCATCGGCGGCGGCTGCTGCCCAAGGACAAACCCACTGAGTGTGTGTGTGTGTGTGTGTGTGTGTGTGTGTTCGTGGTGAAGCGTGTTTCTATTTGCATTTGAAATGTCACTGGCACTCCACGCCAGGAGGCAAAGGTCAAATCTGGCGGGATACACACACTCACACACACACACACACACACACACACACACACAGTTCTCGTCTTTCTTCACCTTTCATTCTGTTTGTCTCGGTTCTTAAATAAGATGCTGAACCTGAAACTGTAGAAAACATGGATTTTACATTTGGAGCCACTTGTTTTGGTGAAATGATTCATTTCAAACACCCTCAGTTTTCTACTTTAAGGTTTAATTTCTCCTTAGCTCAGGGACGTACTTAAGGGTGTGCAGCACAGAGTCTCTTCAAAGGTTTCCTTTCAGGAACAATTTACGGCATTTACAGCAGTGAAAGAGATTTTACAGCAGTAAAATTGTCCCGTTTCCATAGAGACTGTTTGCTTGCTGCCATTAGCTTGTGATAGGCTGAGTGTTATCAGTTTTGGAAAGTCAGTAACTCTGTGAGCGACCCGACACACCTCTGACCTGTGGACACACCTGGACTTCACATGACCAGAGAGATCATGTGACATAAAACTGCTGAGGAGAGAGGAGCGATCCACCTGTAGACGGTCGGACGGATCATAAACTGACTGCAGGTCAGATCTGTGACGTGGAATCACTTCCTCATCGTTAAAGGTCTGTTGGTTGGGATGTTTTCATGTTCTTCATTCATCACCGTGAACTCACACATGTTGCAGTTAAGCCTTAAACACTGATCAGGTGATCAGAGATCAGAGCAGAGATCGGGGGGGGGGGGGGGGTCAGGAGATTGTGAAGGTACCTGAGCTGCCACTTCACTGACTGAGGTCATGGCAGCAGACAGACGGAGCAGTAGATGTTTCTCTCCAAAAACCAGTGATGAAAACCTAAAGTTACTCTCTCCCTGCTCTGACACATTAATGAAGGATTAATCCTCCATGTATGAATGTCAGAGAGGCTGTTGATACTTTCTACGTAGATCTGTAGTTCTAGATTCACTACAGACACTGATCATGAGGGAGTCCTACTATAATGTGGAGGCAGAAACATGATCAGTCTGTGAGGGTTAAGACACAGTCAGAGGTAACTTGTGTTTTTTTCCTTAGTTTGGTCACTAGTTTAACTTTAGACCTAAGACTTAAGGAGGTCATGAAAAGGCAACAGTTTTTACTTTAAGGACATCTTAACTCAGACTTTAAGGAAAATCTTAAGGTGTTGTGTTTGTTTTCCTCCACATAAGTAATTCAGTTCACGTAAACACTCGTCATGGAAAACAGTGACCTCAGCCTGAACGATCAGGATGTGAAGTAACTGGAGACTGAACTTTTATTCTCTCTGTACGTAGATCATAAACCTTTGAATATAGAAACGACTCGAAATATAAACGTAATAAAGCCTTCATCCAGAAACCTGCAGCTCCTGCGTTCATTCCTGTTTGTTCACAGGGCCGTCTCAATATGGCGGCGGCGGCGTTGACATATCGCAGCATCGGTCACTTCAGCCTGTTGTTGCGATACGTTATATGTTCATATGTCTGTCCGTTCGTTATCTTCTCACACAATCACGGCGCCCGCTAGTGTCGGAGAGCAGTGGCGCCTCCTGCAGGTGCGAGAGGGCGGGGTGACGTGCACATGGTCGCTGCGCTCGAGCCCGTCCTCTTCACATGAAGCAGTCAGCTGCTGCTGCTGCGTCTGAACGTTTCCTCCCTCAGACATAAAGCAGCTGTGCTCAGACCTGCTGAATGATTTCCATACAGCAGATCCTCTAAACTCCACACTCACTGGGAGAATTAGTCACAATGGATTTAGCAAAAGCGCTTGAATTAATTAAATCAGTGTCATGAGTGTTTTTTTAAAAGAAAAGCAATAAAACCACTTGAGGCAAACAAAGAACTTTTCAGAGGCGGAGGATTATTACTAAAGCAAAATTATCCGTTTGGTTAAGTTTTATTAAACCGCCGCCGCTCGCTGGCGCCTTAAATGGAATCTTTAGAGTACACAATAGCCAATCACAGGCTATTATTATTAGAGTTTTCTAATTAGGCTTCTTAACAAGGACAGGGCTGTTTACAATAGGAGCCGGAGCTGTTCAGATAACGGCGGCAGAGGACGGGGCGGCGCCGGACGACAAATAAAGCGCTCCTCTCTGCTATCTGTCTGTCACAGCGGCGATAACACGGGAACTTCTCAAGGTCCAAGACTCAACTTTTAATTTGTGGAGAAGCAGGGTGTGTGTGTGTGTGTGTGTGTGTGTGTGTGTGTGTGTGTACGCTCAGTCAAACCAGGTTTAAAGAGACGAAGAGAAGAAGAGTGTGTGTGTGTATGAAATGAAGAGTGTGTGTTTAAGTTTGAACACGACAAAAAAGAGGGAAGACAAAGAATATGAGAGGAGGAGAGAGAGAGAGAGAGAGAGAGAGAGAGGAAAAGTTTTAAAAGTTATTGGAAGTTAGAGACGGACAGATGGAGTGAGGAAACAGAGTGGTAGAAAAGAAAAGAGAGGAACAAAGAGAGAAAAAATGAAAGAGAACAGATGAATGAAATGAACAAAGGAATAAAGAAAGACTGAAAGAAGAAAGAGGCAGCTGGCAAGTGAATGGAAGAAGGAAGTAAGGAAGGAAAGAAAAGGAAAGGAAACGAGTCAAGTGTAAAGTGAAGAGGATGAAAGAAAGAAAAGACGAGAGGAGGAAAGAAGGAGAAGAGAGGAAGTAAAGATGATGGAGAGATAGAGAGTGAGAAATAAAGGAAAGAGAGAGAGAGACTGATAGAGGGTGAATGTCCTCGGGCTGAGCTGCTGCAGAGGGCAGAGCAGGGTCAAAGGTCACAGCTCTCACACACACACACACACACACTGCGCCTCACTCTGCCTCGCAGCGATCTCACCGCTGTCATGTGACCGACCACGCCTCTGATCAGATGAAGAAGAAGAACCAGCAGGTGGCAACTCATTATTAGAGTCATTAGCTGCATTGATATTATTATTGATTATTATTATTGATTATTATTATTCATATTTGTTTTTTTGTCATTTTGGTCCAAAAACTATTAAAAGTCATCAGTGAGTCTCCCCATCATCACAAACACTGCAGTTTATTTAGAGACACACACACACACACACACAGATGCTGCACAGCTCCTCCTGCTGATGAAATGACAGTGAGCAGCTGTTACTGTCTCTTAATAAAATAAAATAGAGTGAAAGAGCTTTGAAAGCTCGGAGCCTTCAGTCTGTAGGTGTGTGACGTCCTCTTCCTCTGGTGCAGCTGATTCAGGTTCCAATAACAACATGATTTGAGGAATATAAACATGTTTTTAATTGTTCTGATGAAAGGAGAAACTTTTTAAAGGCTGTGTGACTTGGAGCAGCAGAACTTTGTTGAATAGAATAAAGTGTAAAAAGAAGCTCAGCTTTGATTGGTTGAGCTCTGACCGCAGATCTCTTCATGTTTGTATCTTGATCTGAGTTTTTGTTGGAGTGTAAAACCACGTGTGCATCTGATCAGAGACAATAAGTCGTGGTTTGTGTTCATCAGAAGCCGCCGCCGCTCTTCACAGACGTGTTTGTAAAAGCAGTTAGCAGCTCGATGAACATGGTCGCCACGTCTATTCCTCCTCACGCCTGCCTCTGATTACGGATGCTAATCTGTTCAGTCCGTCCATCTGTCCCTCGCTCTGCTGCCGCCTGGATTCAATTACACCAAACACACTGCTCTGTTATCCTCGCCCTCTCTCTTTCTTCTTCGTCCTATTCTTCTTCTTGTGTGTGTGGGTGTTTTATTCGCCTCTCTTTCTTGTTTGGTCGTCTTTTATCTGGGGACGCCGTCGTCTTCTGGCCAAACACAAACACAGGGACGAGGAGAGAGAAAAGAAATTAAAAGAGGAAATAAAGACAGAAGGACTCAGAGACACAAAGGAGGAAAGAGCGAGTGAGTTATGGAGAATAAAATGAACAGAGAGAGGGAGAGAGGAGCCGCGGTGTAGACCAGAAGTGACGAGCTGGTTCGAGTTTTGAGGTTTTAAAAAGAATTTAATTTCATGAAGATTCTGGAGTTTTTTTTTGTGAGTGAGACACAAACATCTGTCAGAAATAATTCATGTCCGTCGTGAACTCAAACATCCAAACACACGCACATCCTGACTGGATGACTGCTGGATCCTACATTTCCCAAGATGCAACTGGTAGGACCTCTTTTCATTAGAAGAACTGCATCTTTCAGTCAGAGCTTTCAGTTTGATGTTTGAGTCACACCGTCAGGAGACACGAGCCAGGAAGAGAGAACCGGGCCCCTGGTGGCCCCTCCCACTGACCACTGTATGTGACTAGGTCGTCACATAAAGGTGGTACTTTACCTGCCCGATCAGCAGAGTGGCAGCCCCCATTGCATCACTTCCTGTTGTTACATCAACATTACTAACGAGTTGGATCGTGTGTAGCGTCGGGCCACGAGCGCCACATGGTCACATGATCTCCTCTTCGTCCCGTGGCGTCCTGCAGACACGCTGGTCTCAGTGTTTGTGCTGCGCTGAGCTGTTTCAGTGTAAATGCCAGAGAAGCAGCCGGACGCTGCGTTCAGGCGTCTGTCCTCTCTCTGGGAAATCTGATATTTGTGATATTTGTAGTGTTTGTTTTTATTTGTTTTGGGGGTTTTTTTTTTTTGGTTTCAAACATCACACAGACACAGCTGTGGATCGACCTGTTTCTGTGTGTGTGTGTGTGTGTGTGTGTGTTGTGTGTGTGTGTGTGTGTGTGTGTGTTTTGTTGTATTTGTATTTGACTGTTTCCTCTTGAGCTGTTTGATTTGTTCTCATCTTTTATTTCATCAATACTTCTCCAGTATTTGTTCGTCTTGTTTTTCTTCTTTAATTATATTTGAGTCGACGTTGTGTTGATGTTTTTCAGATAAGATTTTGTTTCTCTTTTTTTTTAAATGATCTTTTTTTGTGTGTGTGTCTGTGTGTTTGTCTCTCTCTCACACACACACACACACACACACACACACACACACACACACACACTGTTTCCATCCAGTTTGAAGGACACCTCACCTCTGGAGAGCAATGAAAATAATTTCCCTCATTTCAATAACATAAAGTTTAACTAGAATTAGCTCAGTGCTACATGCTACATGCTACATGCTACATGCTGTTCACTCCTGGTTTGTGTGCGGTGACTCTGGTCGACACTGAACCAGGAACAAACTTCCTCTCTCCTCGTTTTCTTTGTTCTCTCTCTCTCCATCTCTTCACCTCCCTCTGTCTTTTACACTTTCTGTCATTTTCTTCTCTGTCTCTCGCTTTCCCTCTCTCTGTCTCTCTCTCACTCTGTCTCTCTCCCGCTCTGGAAGTAATTATGCAAGTTGCAGATACAGACAATTACTGATAATCACTGTGTGTGTGTGTGTGTGTGTGTCTTCATGACCTCTGACCTCGTTCAAAACAAGACGAGCTGTCAGGCTCATCGTTCATATCAGAGAAAGCAGATTGTGTTTTCATTTACTCTCTTCTTCTACTCTGTCCTTCCTCTGTCCTCTTTACTCCCTCTGTCCTCCTCCTTCTGTCCTCCGTCCTCCCTCTGTCCTCTTTACTCCCTCTGTCCTCCGTCCTTCCTCTGTCCTCCATCTGTCCTCCATCTGTCCTCCCTCTGTCCTCCCTCTGTCCTCCTCCCTCTGTCCTCCATCCTCCCTCTGTCCTCCGTCTGTCCTCCATCTGTCCTCCCTCTGTCCTCCTCCCTCTGTCCTCTGTCCTCCGTCTGTCCTCCGTCCTCCCTCTGTCCTCCGTCCTCCTTCTGTCCTCCGTCCTCCCTCTGTCCTCCGTCCTCCCTCTGTCCTCCGTCCTTCCTCTGTCCTCCATCTGTCCTCTGTCCTCCCTCCGTCCTCCCTCTGTCCTCCCTCTGTCCTCCCTCCGTCCTCCCTCTGTCCTCCCTCTGTCCTCCATCTGTCCTCTGTCCTCCCTCCGTCCTCCCTCTGTCCTCTTTACTCCCTCTGTCCTCCTCCTTCTGTCCTCTGTCCTGCATCTGTCCTCTGTCCTCCCTCCGTCCTCCCTCTGTCCTCCGTCCTCCCTCTGTCCTCTGTCCTCCCTGCGTCCTCCCTCTGTCCTCCTTCTGTCCTCCGTCCTCCCTCCGTCTGTCCTCCGTCCTCCCTCTGTCCTCCCTCCGTCCTCCCTCTGTCCTCCCTCCGTCCTCCCTCTGTCCTCTGTCCTCCCTCTGTCCTCCTTCTGTCCTCCGTCTGTCCTCCGTCCTCCCTCTGTCCTCTGTCCTCCCTGCATCCTCCCTCTGTCCTCCGTCCTCCCTCTGTCCTCCGTCCTCCCTCTGTCCTCTGTCCTCCCTGCGTCCTCCCTCTGTCCTCCCTCCGTCCTCCCTCTTTCCTCTGTCCTCCCTCTGTCCTCCGTCTGTCCTCCGTCCTCCCTCCGTCCTCCCTTTGTCCTCCCTCCGTCCTCCCTCTGTCCTCCCTCTGTCCTCCTTCTGTCCTCCGTCTGTCCTCCGTCCTCCCTCCGTCATACCATGCTTAAAAGAAGAAGAAGAGTGTGTGGCAGAGACTGGGAAACAACACAGATACAAACTGTGTAGAAACTTTTAAAGAACTTTATTAAACTTTTCTCCATGTTGAAAGTGAATGACAGACACACAGTCACATCAGGCACCTGCTGCTACAACAGATCTGACGTCATGGCAACAACAGTGACCCACACAATCACTTCCTCTCTAGCTATTTTATCTGCAAAATAAAAGCACGTGAAAGTTTTTTTTTTTTTTTTGTTTGTTTTTTTTGCAACAATGCTTTATTTCAAGCTATTGTGAGCTTTTATTCTGAAAACTTCTGACAGGAAGTTCCAAAGGTTCTGATGCTTGCTGGACAGATATGGCGTGTGATATGAAAACATAACCAGTTCAGTGAAATGTAGAATATGTGACTGAGACCACAGCAACACATGAACAGTAACTAAGTAAATTCCAGTTTGATTAATCACTTTGTTATTCAGTTAGTCTTTGATCATGTTCACCTGATTGATTAGAGATGAACAACTCGTTTAAAGAGCTCAGTGCTGGTTGGTCTCTGCTTCTCGGGCGTGTTGCACAGGGACGTTGTCATTGACCCAAACCAGGAAAACAGATCTAGGAGTATGTGGATGTGGGTGTCCACATACCTTTGGCCACGTTTCCCTCCATTCTTTCCTTCTATAACCTCCACTACTCCTCTCCCTCTCCCTCCCTTTGTGTACTGTCTTCCTCTCTTTCCCTCTTCTGTCTTCTGTTCATAGGCAGATCCATCCCCAGCAGAGGAAGACGAGGAGCTAAAGACAGATTAGAAAAGCTTTAGGTCCCGACACAGGGAGATCACTGGGGGGGGGGGGGGCTAGAAAGAAAGACAAAGCAGGGTTCAAGGCGTCTCCAGACTATTAGAGCGCTGTTTGATTCCAGCTCAGTGTTCTGATGAGACTGTCAAAATAAAAGTCTTTTTTATCACAGCAGAGGGGAGGAGGAGGAAGAGGAGTGGAGAGAGAGAAGAGGTGATGATGAATGAGAGGAGGGAAGGTGAGGAAGATGTGGAGGAGGAGGGTTTTACCTTTCTTTACCTTTGTTTCCCAGGCTGCGGCATTGTGGGAAAAGGCTTTGGTGGAAATCTACCATCACACACACACACACACACACACACACACACACACACACACTTCACTCTGTACTTTCAAACCTATGTGAAATTGCGTGCGTGGGTGCGTGTAAATCCAAACTCTTTTATTTTGTAATTTCCTTTCTCCTCATCCACCTTTCCTTCTTACCACACCTTTATCATCTCTTCCTCCTCTTTCTTCCTCTTCTCTGTGCCTACATCCTCTTCTTCATCACCCTGTGTCCTCCTCTTCCTCCTCTTCCTTCTTGCCTTTTCTAAAGTCCTCCCCCTTTTCCTCCTCCGCCTCTCCATCTTTCTCTTACTTCTCCCTCTTCCTTCTTTTGTTCTCTTCTTCATCATCTTCTACTTCTTCCTCTTCCTGCTCCTCCTTTTTTGGCTCATCTATTTGTCCCCCTCTTCTTCCTACCCCCCTCCTCCTCCTCTTCCTCCTCCACCTTCAGTAAACTAAAAAATTATCACCCGTTTTCTTCCTGACACAATTTGTCAAATCCTCCTGATAGGAAACACATTCTATTCATGAGGCGAGTCTACACCCCCCCCCCTCCATCCACCCACCCCCCCCACCACCCCCCTCCATCCACCCCCCCCACCACGCCCCCCGATGGGACCAATTCAATTACAGCCATGGAGGCGATAGTGAGCCAGAGAGGCAGGAATATGACAGGACAGTTACAGAGTGTTTGCACAATTAAACTTTCACTGACAATGAACGTGTGTGTGTGTGTGTGTGTGTGTGTGTGTGTGTGTGTGTGTGTGTGTGTGTGTGTGTGTGAGAGTGTGTGTGTGTGTGTGTGTGTGTGTGTGTGTGTGTGTGTGTGTGTGTGTGTGTGAGAGTGTGTGTGTGTGAGTGAGCTACAGCACATTTGTCATGATTCCCTCTCGCCCGTCACCTCCACTGATCTCCCTTGGCTCCTGCTGTTGCATTGTGGGTAAGGAGCAGAGGCAGCAGGAAGTGATGAACAGGAGCAGGGCGTGGCATGCTCGTTAAAGGAGCAGTTCAATATTTGTTTTGCATACTCTCCAACAGGTTGTGGTTAGCCTAGCTTAGCATAAAGACTGGGAGCAGAGGGTTAGGGTTCGAATCTGAGAAACGGCGAGCAGCTGAATGATCTGAGGTTCTCTCTTCTTCATGTGCCTTTTCTGCTGTACTATATCTGGTCCTCCTCACTCTGCTTTCAGTTTGTCGTGGCGGTGTCTCGTCGTGGCGTTGTCTCGTCGAGGCGGTGTATTGTCGTGGCGGTGTCTCGTCGTGGCGGTGTCTCGTCGTGGCGGTGTATTGTCGTGGCGGTGTATGGTCGAGGCGGTGTATTGTCGTGGCGGTGTCTCGTCGTGGCGTTGTCTCGTCGTGGCGGTGTATTGTCGTGGCGGTGTATGGTCGTGGCGGTGTATTGTCGTGGCGTTGTCTTGTCGTGGCGGTGTATTCTCATGGCGGTGTCTCGTCGTGGCGGTGTATTGTCGTGGCGGTGTATTGTCGTGGCGGTGTCTCATCGCGGCGGTGTCTCGACGTGGCGTTGTCTCGTCGTGGCGGTGTATGGTCGTGGCGGTGTCTCGTTGTGGCGTTGTCTCATCGTGGCGGTGTCTCGTCGCGGCGGTGTCTCGACGTAGCGGTGTCTCGACGTGGCGTTGTCTCGTCGTGGCGGTGTCTCGTCGCGGCGGTGTCTCGACGTAGCGGTGTCTCGACGTGGCGTTGTCTCGTCGTGGCGGTGTCTCGTCGTGGCGGTGTATTGTCGTGGCGGTGTCTCGTCGTGGCGGTGTATTGTCGTGGCGTTGTCTCGTCGTGGCGTTGTCTCGTCGTGGCGGTGTCTCGTCCTGGCGGTGTCTCGTCCTGGCGGCGGTGGCGGCTGGTGGAGGTTGCAGTGACCTTGCTGTAGCTGGCTTTGTCTCGCCGCCGTTAGCTAGTTATCAGTCGGACACAACGGGCTTCCTGAACCAGGCAGCGCTATTAGACTGTCTAACAATGATACTCCGTCCCGCCAAGACTTCACACACACACTCTCACACGTGTGAAGAAACCCAGGGCACTCTGGGTATTGTCCAAAGATCACAGGCGTAGGTGAGTTGTTCTTTTTAATTAATCATTTGTCCTTCAAACGGGGGAAAGTTTCCGTGCCGTAGATAATTAGGTCCCAGAGTCGGGCGGCGGTGGAGCCGGCAGCCACCTGCTGCCTTTGTAGCGCTAATCTTTGTCTTGTAGGAGCGTCGTCCCCGAAGACGCCACGGCAACGCACGCCGAACGAGCAGAATGAGAAAACACCTCTGAATCCCCACATGATCCTCCTCCTCCTCCTCTCTGCTGCTTCTTCTATTCGCCGTCTTTTTCTTCTTTACATTCCCTCTGCTCCTCTTCCTCTTCTTTATCCCTCTCTCCCTCTGCTCCTCCTTTTCTCTCTCCTTCTCTTCTTCTGTTTTTATGTTCATGTTTTCGGGTTGTTGTCAGAAACAGCTGGAGGAACATTCAGAACATCTGGTTCAAACATCGACCTGAACTCAACCATGAGCGGGAAGGTCAAAGGTCACATGACCTCACGGAACTCCTTTTGTTCTAAGGATTCATTCACTAAGTGCAACACAAAAGTCTAAGAGGAAGGAAGTGACATTTAATATCCGAAAGGTCAAAGGTCAGCTTCACTGTGACATCATCATGTAACCACTACATTTATTATATCAGTCTGTTTTTCTTCTCGTTTGCCTTTTCTTTCTGTCACTCCCTCTGCGTCTCTTTTCTTCCTCCTCATCCTCTTTCTTCTCTTCCCTTCACTCCTCCTCTGTTCCTCCTCCACTTGCTCTTTTTTATCCTTCTATCCTGTTACTCCTTTCTTCTTCTTCAGTCCAACCTCTCTTGCCCTTCACTCCTCCTCCTCCTCTTCTTCAGTTCATCTTTTTCTCACTCTCCTCTTTTTCCATTCTTCCTTTCCTACTTCTTTCTCTCTTTTCTTTTCTTTCTCTCTCTTTGCTTCTCCTCTTGTTTCTCTCCCTTTTCTCCTCCTGCATCTGTTCTCCCTTCATTCAAGCAGAAATTGTTTAATTGTGAACACACACACATGCACACACACACGCACACACACACACACACACACACTCTCACTGTGTGTGTGTATAAAAATGAAAGAGGAGTGTGGGTGTGGATGACAATGAAAGTGATATCTTGTGTGTGTGTGTCTGTGTGTTTGTGTGTGTGTGTGTGCGTGCGTGTGTGTGCGTGTGTGTTTGCGTGTGTGTGTGTGTGTGTTTGCGTGTGTGTGTGTGTGTGTTTGCGTGTGTGTGTGTGTGCGTGTGTGTGTGCGTGTGTGTGTGTGTGTTTGTGTGGGGAAACTAATCCCATTAATTCAAAGTGCATAACAAAGAGAGAAAGAGGGTCCAGCTCCCCTGTCGTTCGTCTGTCCTCCCTCTCTTCTGTTTCTCCCTTTCTCTCTCTCTCTCTCTCTCTCTCTCTCTCTCTCTCTCTCTCTCTCTCTCTCTGTCTCTTTCTCTCTCTCTCTCTCTCTCTCTCTCTCTCTCTCCCTCCATCATCATTATTCCTCCGTCAGATCGGAGGCTGATTTCCTGGAGGACTGAGAGAGCCGACCGACTGACGGAGGGATGGAGGAGACAGATTTTCAGCTCCTCCTGGGATCCTTGTTTCCTTCTCTTCCTCTCACTCCTTCTCTCCTTCTCTCTGTCACGCTTTCATTCATACTTTTTCCTCCTCCTTTCCATTTCTCTGTCTTCCCCTCATCCATCTCCATCCTCCTCTTTTTCTTCTTTTCATTTTATATTCTTGTTTTTCTTTTTTCTCCTTCTGTTTCCTCTTCCTTTTTTCATCTCTCTTTTACTTGTTCATAATTATTTGTCCTGTCACCTCCTCCCCCTCGATTCTTCACTTTCTTTTTTCTTTAATAGTTGTCCTCCTTTCTTTTTCCCTCTGTCTTCTTCTTTTGCTTCTTCATCTCCATCTTTCTTCCTCATTCACTTTCTGCCTATTTACCCCGTTTCTCTTTATTTTCTTCTCCTTCTCCATCCCTTCCTCCTCCTTTATTTATCTCTTTTACGTTTACTCTTATCCATCTGTTCTTTCACCTCTCATGTCATCTCTCAATCCCTCTTCGCCTCTTCTTCCTCTCTTTTCTTTTCTTTCCATCTTTTCTTTCATCTGTTTCTTCCCCACATTCAGGTTTGTCTCCCTCCCTCCTCCCCTTTATTCCCTTCGCTCTCCCGCCTTCTTTTCCTCTCTCTCTCTCTCTCTCTCTCTCTTGTCTCTCTCTCTTCAAGGACATTTATATTATAAAGGATGAATTTGCATATTAATTCATTTCTTTCAATTTTCTCAGATTAGACGTTGTCAACACGTATCAGCGATGATCAAACTGCCACGTCCACCAGAGACCTGTGTGTGTGTGTGTGTGTGTGTGTGTGTGTGTGTGTGTGTGTGTGTGTGTGTTCGGGGAGTTGAGAAAAAAAAAGGAGGGAACACAACCAGCCTCACAGCGTTCATAAACACACACACACACACACACACAGATGAATGGGAGCGTCCTCATTAAAACAACAGAGTGTGTCGTTTGTTCAAAGGCCTTAAACGACGTCTTTACATCACCTGACAAACAGGCTCTGAATGATGATGTCGTCTCAAACAAAGGTGTGAACACTGCAACGTTCTTCAACCCTGTTTCCTTCAGGCTCGGATCTTATTGGTCTGAATCAACGGGCATTTCTAATAATGTGCTTTAAATGTTGTTAGAATCTGTCGACTTCATATTCTCGTGAGATGGTACGTGACTCCGAGCTGGAGCCAGAGTCCCTGAAGCAGTCTACAGTAAAGTGACACTTGACATTTATTCTACATTTATCTACTATTTCACTCGTATGTTGTTCAGTTTGTATGAACATCAGACTTTGGTGAATCAGTTTCAAGCACCAAAACAATTCATCCACATCAGTAAAGGTTTGTTTTCAAAATTAAATTCAGCATTTGGGTCAAAGATGTGTTTGTTCAGTGTAAAAGTCAAGAGACGACGTTACAGGAAGAGATGAGGCCGTTCTGAAAACTGATAAAAAAACACTATAAAACTCCAGTAATGGAGAAATGGAGAACGGTCACTGTGATGTCCCGGTTAGGTCGGGAGAACATGGAGGTTAAGGTTCAAATAAGAACTTCCTCAACATTATTGTCATGCCTGTTGGTCTGTGTGAGAGTGTGTGTGTGTGTGTGTCTGTGTGTGAGTGTGTGTGTGTGTCTGTGTGTGAGAGTGTGTGTGTGTGTGTGTGTGTGTGTCTGTGTGAGAGTGTGTGTGTGTGTGTGTGTGTGAGTGTGTGTGTGTGTGTGTGTGAGTGTGTGTGAGAGTGTGTGTGTGTGTGTGTGTGTGAGAGTGTGTGTGTGTGTGTGTGTGAGAGTGTGTGTGAGAGTGTGTGTGTGTGTGTGTGTGTGAGAGTGTGTGTGTGTGTGTGTGTGAGAGTGTGTGTGTGTGTGTGTGAGTGTGTGAGTGTGTGTGTGTGTGTGTGAGAGTGTGTGAGTGTGTGTGAGTGTGTGTGTGTGTGTGTGTGTGTGTGTGAGAGTGTGTGAGTTTGTGTGAGTGTGAGTGTGTGTGTGTGTGTGTGTGTGTGTGTGAGAGTGTGTGAGAGTGTGTGTGTGAGTGTGTGTGTGTGAGTGTGTCTGTGTCTGTGTGTGTGTGAGTGTGTCTGTGTCTGTGTGTGTGTGAGTGTGTGAGAGTGTGTGTGTGAGTGTGTGTGTGAGAGTGTGTGAGTGTGTGTGTGTCTGTGTCTGTGTGTGTGTGAGAGTGTGTGTGTGAGTGTGTGTGTGTGTGTGTGTGTGTGAGAGTGTGTGTGTGTGAGTGTGTGTGTGTGAGTGTGTGAGAGAGAGAGAGACGGGGCGTTCCCAGCTGTCTCTCCTCCCATCACTCCCTCTGATGGATGGAGAAGTTATGAATATGCAGTTGATTTCTGGAAGCTGATGGCAGCTGACAAATGGAGCGTCTCACCTTCAGTAACCGTTGCTGCTTCCTGACTCGGGGGTGGGGGGTGTTGGGGGGGTGGGGGTGTTGGGGGGGTGGGGGGGTGTTGGGGGGGTGGGGGTGTTGGGGGGGTGGGGGTGTGTTGGGGGGGTGATGGTGAAAGATGTGCTTGTTGTGTGGGATTCAGGGTTTTGAAGGACGAGGCCGTCACACACGAGTTGGAGCAACGATCTGAAAGACAGTTCTGTGTGGACTGATTTTGTGGACATCACTGCAGGTGATGGACAGAACACATGTGACCAACAGATTTTCACATTAACACAATTATTTTCTGTGTTTCAAGTTTTTGGATTTTTTTTTCTTTTACCTCTTTTCCAGAGCAGATTTATGAACATGTGAAGAAGTCCTTGTTTTATTTTGTTGACACACTCGAGTCGCTGAGGGGAATTTGGATGTCTCTTTTATCACTTCATTAATCAAAAGATGCTGTCAACAGACATAAAAACATTTCTCCATGTTCTTTAGAATAAAATGTATAAATCATGAATGACACGAAAAAGCTTGAGAATATAGAGAAGAATAAAGCTGGAGAGCCATTTAATAGGAGAGTCCACATTCTCTCTCTCTTTCGTTTTGATTTTATGATTTCTATGTATTTTTAATTATTTTTTATATTTAACATTAAAATTATTTATCTTGATTATTTTTCTATGTTTTAATTATTGTTATTATTTAATCCATTTTACATTTATGTTTTTAAAACATTTTTTTATGTATTTTATGTTTGTATGTTATTTTTATTTATCTTTATCTTTTCATGTGAAGCACTTTCTTGTCTGAACAATAAAGTTTATTATGAGAATAAAACAGCTTCAAAATTGACCAGTGCATAAAAAAACAAAACATGAAGCATGTCTGCCTCAGCTTAAGGATGAAGACTTTTATTTTGACAGTCCTGACATGAGAAGATTAAAGCTTTCAAACACATTGAGCATTTCTCCTTAACAAACTTTTAATTTGTGCCTGAACTTCCTGTTTGTCTCGTCTCGCCTGATGTGTTTTGACATTTCACCGTTCGACTGTCACGAGCTGCTGCAAGGTGATTGGCGGTTTGACAGCAGCTGTGATTGGCCGACTCGTCCTGCTGACACAATGAATGTATTTATTTGTTTTACACCAGTTAAAATCATTCCACTCGTGTTTCAGCATAAAACTCTTCTCCACTCCTGAATTGGACTCTGAGTCTCTGACTCAGTGAATTTCAGACTTTTGGAATCTCTGACTCTGACTAAAAAAAGACTGGTGCTGAAATTCACCCTCTCACCTGATGGAGAAGGTTCTTTAAATGCGTTATGAGTTATTCTTCTTCTGCAGCGCCACCCTGTTTAAACAGTACTTAAGTCAGTTGATATCTGACGAGCATCAGTTTAGGATCTGAATAATTTGCATAAACTTTAGATTTATTATGTAAGGTTATGGATGTGAGATAATAATGATATTAACCAAACGTCTGTAATGTTTGAATTATGTTTGTTTCCTGTGTTCCTCAGTTGAGTCCAGCAGCCCCAGCCTCCTGGCTCCTGACAACTCTCTGGAACGATCCTTCTTCATCCGGATGAAGTCCACGCTCACAAAGAGAGGAGTGCACATCAAGTCCTCAGGATATAAGGTCAGGCTGGGGAATTAGAAACAGACTGTGTGAAACACACATACCACCTTATGTGTAGTGTGATTATAGATTATAGATCAGCTCTAGCTTCTATATTAATACTGTGAAAGTATCAAAGCCTCAGTCCACAGAGAAATGCACACAGCCTGTATTCAGAAACTGAGCCTTAAAACCAGCCGTCAGGACTTCTGGAACTTTGTGATGTCACAACAAAGCAGTCACCAAGCCCCGCCCACCTGGACCCACCATCCAAACCTTGCAGGATTTGGTTTCTCTGAGTGTTTTTACCTGAAATCTGCTAGTGTGTGTGTGTGTTTGTGTGTGTGTGAGTGAGTGTGTGTGTGAGTGTGTGTGTGTGTGTGTGTGTGTGTGAGTGAATGAGTGTGTTTGTGTGTGTGTGTGTGTGTGAGTGAGTGAGTGTGTGTGTGTGTGTGTGTGTGTGTGTGTGTGTGTGTGTGTGTGTGTGTGTGAGTGTGTGTGTGTGTGTGTGTGTGTGTGTGTGTGTGAGTGTGAGTGTGTGTGTGTGTGAGTGAGTGAGTGTGTGTGTGTGAGTGAGTGAGTGTGTGTGTGTGTACCACGTTCCACCTGGCAGACTCAGATCACATTCAAATCACAGTGGAGACAGAGAAGCACATAAATATTCACACACACATGCATATATTACTGCACATATTTACACTCACTTGACACATACAGCACTGCAAAACACACACACACACACACACACACACACACACACACACACACACACACACACACACACACACACACACAGTGTTACAGTTAGCAGTCTGAGTCTCTTGTGTTGCAGCACAGGCCTGAAGGTGGAAGAAGCTGATTCAGTTTCAGAAACATAAATTCACCTTTTACCAACATGATGATTCTCACATTCAACAACATCCGATCACAGCAGCTGAAGCATGGTGAGAGAGTGTGTGTGTGTGTGTGTGTGTGTGTGTGTGTGTGTGTGTGTGTGTGTGTGTGTGTGTGTGTGTGTGTGTGTGTGTGTGTGTGTGTGTGTGTGTGAGTGTCTGTGTGTGTGTGTGTGAGTGTGTGTGTGTGTGTGTGTGTGTGTGTGTGTGTGAGTGTGTGTGAGTGTGTGTGTGAGAGTGTGTGTGTGTGTGTGTGTGTGAGTGTGTGTGTGTGAGTGTGTGTGAGTGTGTGTGTGAGAGTGTGTGTGTGTGTGTGTGTGTGAGTGTGTGTGTGAGTGTGTGTGAGTGTGAGTGTGTGTGTGTGTGTGTGTGTGTGAGTGTGTGTGTGAGTGTCTGTGTGTGTGTGTGTGTGTGTGTGTGTGTGTGTGTGTGTGTGTGTGTGTGAGTGTGTGTGTGTGTGTGTGTGTGTGTGAGTATGTGTGTGTGTGTGAGTGTGTGTGTGTGTCAGCTCCGCTCTGACTCACGCTTGGTAACCAGCAGGTAAATGACTGGAGACCCACAGTCGGAGGACAGAGACAGGTTCACGTGTTGGACGAGTTGAGCCTCGTCTTCCTCTCCTCTTGTTTGACCCTCGTGTCTGTTTAAAGGCGAGCGAGCAGCAGCTGATGAACATTTCTCCTGATCCATCGTGTCTGACAGACTTTAGAAGCTTCACACGGTTTAAAACTCTGGATAATTAAACCCTTCATTCTCCCTCTGTCTGTCAACTCCTCTGTTTCCACCTTTCCTCTCTCTCTCTCTCTCTCTCCATCCCATGAGTCCGCTCAGAGAGAGAGAGAGAGAGAGAGGGGTAAAATCCCCATGAGGTAGCCCTGACTTGACCTTTATCTGTGCTCACTTCTGCTGCCAAATTGAATCTGTGATCGCTGCGACCTCTTCCCGGATGTACAGTATTTCAAACTGGATTCTTATCTTCATTTGCATAGAAAAAATATATAAGTTAAGTAGAGAAAATTAGAGCATAACATAAAGGTTGTGATCCGTTTCAGAGCAGTTACAAGCGCTGGATAATCAGTTATAAATCAGTTTTATTGCACAAACCACAACAAACTGGATTCTGTGATTTGCTGCCGAAGGTCACGTTCAATAAAAAGAAAACGTAGAACAACAACACGTAGAGATGAACATATAATAAAAAGTAGAAATATAGGAATGAATGTCAGTGGTTTAATAGAATAAAATGAGGAACGTGTGCACAAGCTTCTGCTTAAACATCAGCAGCAGAGGAAATATTACAAACAAGAAAAACCATAAATACACAGAACAGAGGTCACTAAGAGACGGGCCGCGGTCCGGATCCGGACCAGACGCCGTCCGGTCTGGACCCGGACCTATAACCTGATAAACTAGAGAGAATTATTCAGTTTTAATGGAGTCTGTTCGACACTCCGCCACAAATCAGACACACCACTTCTGTATTCTTATGATCTCGCTTTTATTAACTATACTTTACTTTTATATTTTACTTGATACATTTTTTATTCCTTTTGTTCTTTTTAAACCTTTTTATGTTTTTTAAAAAACATTTTTTATATAGTTTTATTGCCCCTTATTTCTGCTGCTGTTACCTGTGTTTTATTTTTCTTCTGTAAAGTGCTTTCAACTGCAATTATGTAGTATATACAAATAAAGTGTATTATTATTAGTATTAGTAGTAGTCGTATTATTATTATTATAATTATTATTATTATTATTATAACTTCAACCAGTTCCCACAGGTTACTCATCACCAACTCGTCCTCACCCTCTGGCACCACATGTTTTAAACGTCCAGCCTCTGCTCAGAAATCAACATCTCGATGTTAAATGTCTAAATTACTAAAATACTGGAAAAAAATGTTCTGTCAACACTGAAACCATTTCTTTTTTTTTCTTCTTTTTTTTTTACTTTTTATTCAAGATAAAACAAGACATATAGAAATATATGATTACTCGTGTTTCCCTTTTTATGAGCGGGAACAATCCACACAAACACAGTGTCTGTATAGAAAATCACACAAATAGTAAATTATAATGTATAAATAAATATTTCAATTATATAGGAAATGCAACATTCAAATACTTATGAACATTAATTGTAATAAGTGATATAAATGAATCAAAGATAAAACAGGAAAATGATATAAAGAACAGTCAGTCAAGGGTCAAAGTTTGTGTGGAGCTGAAGTTCCATTAATGAAAGAATCCCCCGGAAACATCATCAGAAAACTTCTGCTGTCACTTCTCTGCCGATGACTCACAGCTGTCGCCCTTAAATATAAGTAATTATAGAACAACTCACCAACACCTGTGTGACCTTTGAACGGACTCCACCCCGCCCTCTGACCTCCCCTCTGTTTGTCTGTTTCCCTGGTCCAGGTGATCCACATCACAGGGCGTCTGCGGATCCGGATGGCTCTGACGCACAGCCGCTCGGTGCCCAATCAGATCATGGGGATGGTGGTGGTGGCTCACGCCCTCCCACCACCCACAATCAACGAGGTTCGCATCGACTGTCAAATGTTCGTCACCCGAGTCAACATGGACCTGAAGATCGTGTACTGTGAGAACAGGTAGAGGAGGGAACTCACCTGAGCTGCTGATTTCTGACGGTTCATTAAGAATTTAAATTCAAATTAAATCTGTGAAGGTCGAAGTTAATACTAAATTGAAAGTCTCTGTTTAGGCCTTTTTTGTTTTTCACATCAACGTTGTTTCTCTTCACGTTTTGAACCGTTGTTACACATGAAAATATTTTATATATTAATATATATATTAAATATTGTTCTGAAGAAATAACGTGTAATGCCGTGATTAGTGAATTATTATTTTTAATCTCAAGAAAACAAGAAATGAAAGTAGAGGTTTAAGAAACAGGGACGTCCTCCCTGCTCCAGTGTTAAGGACGTTTTTATTCCTGTTGGAAGTCACGTATTTTTAGATTTACTTCTTTTTGTAATTCAACTTGAATTTTGTGGTGATTTAATTAAAGTATTTCATTTTTTTAAACCAAATTATTTAGTCCAGACGGACAAAACTTTCAAACGTGAACTTAACGTTGTGGATGTTGCAAAATGTTCTATATGTTATATATATCATGACAATATCACTCTGTATTTCCAGACTCACAGATTACAGTAAACTAAACGGCTTGACAACTTGTTGGAAGAAATTCAAATTAAAGCTCCAGTGAAAAATGTTACAGTGGATAAAAGTCAGAGCCCGTTTCCTCAGACTGGATATCTGCTTATTTCAGACGTGAATCTGAGACAGAACCAACAAGTTCAGTTTTCTGCGTCTCTAAAAGAATTGAATTTATTGGATCTTTATCAATAAGGTTTATGTCATGCGTTAATGATCATAATAAAAACTCCAGTATTAGTCAGGTTGTTGGTGATTGTAGATTAATCAATTATCATGCAGCAGTTACATGATAATGTCCCTCCATATGAAATGGAGCTGCTTTTACAGCTGTCGTATTTCTGATCATTTAATCGACTTCTTTAGAGAAACTGTTTCTACCCATGTTTTTTTTAAAGCACCAGCATCACACACAAAGCTGCATTTTACGGTCTGTTATCTGCATTCATGTTTCATAGCTGCTGTTCAAGGAAGGGAGAAAAAAAGTTGTCTCCCTTGTTGGAGCTTCTTATTCATGAGGAAGTCTGACCCAATCCTCCCGGTTTAACAGTGAAATATGTCACTGATGGATCTATCTCCTTCCCTCTGTCCAGATAAAGCAGATAGGCATCAGGATCTGGCTCAGGAGTTAACCGGCCGACCAGGGAGATTCATATCAAGGAAAAAAAAACCTTCATGTTTTATTATAAAAAGAGAGGAGGGAAAAATGATAGTAGACAGATTGCTTTTTTTTTTTTTGTGGGTGGAAAAGAGACACAATGCGAGGCAGATGATGATATTCAGTGCGGAGCGACAGAGAGCGTCTCGGCGGCGAACAGACAAACCTCGCTCCCATTACAGCCCCATTTTGAGGATGAGTTTCTAAGAGAATGAGAAAATGGGAGGATGGATTTTTCTAAAGAACAGAGTGTGCTGTTATCTGCCTGCCAGACATTAGTCCCCCCCCTCCCTCCCTGCCCCCCCACCACCACCCGTCCTCTATCTGAATGATACCGGGGAAATTGTTCTGTCTATCCTGTGGCAAATTTGTTCAAATTAAACCTTTTAACGCTGATGTGTGTTACCTGTACAACAGACAGACGGGCTTCAGCCTCTGTTGTTGGCTTATTAGCTTTTTCCCTTTCTTCCCTGGATCAGTCTTTTTAATTGTGGAGTACCAGAACTGTACCGAGCTGTGACGAGTTACACATCTCACAGTTTCACAGCACAGCCGCTCGACCAGTGCCACTGTTTGTCCTCCACCGGCCAATAAATACCCTTCACTTAAAGAGGAGCAAACATTTCATTCAGTCGTTCTGCTGTGGCCAGGACAGCAGAGGCTGCTGCCCCAGGGGCATTCAGGAGAACCCTGAGGACTAAAGGGCCTTTTTAAAAGACCTCATGACTCTAATGAAGAGGATTTAGTTGTGACTAGATCATCTGCCCCCAAACAGTGTGAACTTTGACCTTCTGCCTCAGTTTTACCTTTCAAAGCACAACCACTGACGTTCCAGCTGCTTTTGACAGAACCTGTAAGCCAGCGACTCCCAGCCTTCTCCAACTCACGGCCCACATCCGGCCCACATCCGGCTCACATCCGGCCTAGTAACAGTAGGAAGGCCAAATCGTGTTCTCAGAGCACTTTTCACTGAACTAAAACCAGCTCTCTATTTTGATTCTCCTATTGTTGCCATGGATGTGAGCTGTTAGCCACAATCAGACAGTAAACAAGTTTACTGTGTGTTCTGACCGGCGACAGCTCCTCATTGGCTCCTCATTCCATCATTGGTTCATCACAGTGACGCCTTAATATGGGGAAGAATTTGTTTTAAAAATATTAAAATATTATTTATTTTTTTAAGATATAATTACACCTGTTTTGCAAATGAAAATGAAAAGTAAAAACCAAAGATAAAAGTATTTAAATCAAGAAAAGCTGCTTTATACAGGTGTGTTTTGAGTCATGATGAACACCTCAGCACTTTGTTAAACTTGACGTGCTGCTGGGTGAAGATGATGGTGGAGCAGGTGTGTCGGTGTTTTGATTATAATGTGGACACTTCCTGTACGTGACAGTGTTTCACACGTGTTTCTCCGGTGGTTTCAGAATCAGTGACTACATGGACCTGACTCCTGTCGACATCGTGGGGAAGAGGTGCTACCAGTTCATCCACGCCGAGGACGTGGAGGGAATCAGACAGAGTCACCTGGACTGTGAGTACTGCCACCACCTGACCGCATGCTCCACTCTCATTGGACAATGAAGTCAACGCATTCATCACTGAATCATGTCAAAATCAGCAAATGTATTTCTGAACAGCTGTTTCTTCCCGAATCACAGCGTCGTTTTATTTCTCGTCTGCACCATCTTGTGGCGGATGGATGTAACTGCACACCCTTAGCTAAGCAACCACAGGAAGACATTCATGCTTAAACAAAGACTGTATTAACACTTTATGGGCACGTTTTGACATGTGGGACATTTTGTCCCACAGAGAGAGTAAAAGTCTTTAGTATGGACAGTGTCACAGCAGTAACATGTCTCCATTCACAATCTTTGCTCTGCAGTATCTTTGAAAGTTTCCTCAAAGAACTCCACAGTCTTATTACCCTTGTCAGGAGGCATAATACACTCTCTCTCTCACACACACACACACACACACACACACACACAGGAGGAGTTTTGGTGTCCCTATTTAGTGGCTGTCTGAGTGATTTGCGGCGTGCTGTTTGTTGCTGCAGTCAGATTTTACTATGGCGGTAAAAGCTGAGGAGGCGTTGAGCGTTTCACGGTGTGTCGGAGGTTGTGAAGGCGTTTAGGCAGAACGCCAAATAACAACAACCACAGAGGAAGGGCAACGGGCCTGATGGGAGTCAGACCACAGACCGCCACAGCTTCTATCAGATCCTGTCCACTGAGTCAGACGCACTCGTCCTCTGTCTCGCTTTAAGGTGTGGCGAGCTGCGTTCAGGCATCATGAAGCAGGTGAACTCACCTTGACTCGAGCCTTCAGTGTATGTAGTGGAGTGCTGTTTGTAACAGAACGACCTCACCTCACATCTGGAATACGTCCACATGGGATTTTCTAGTGTTTCCCTGCAAAACACTTCACAACAGTGAATGTTAAAGTTTAAATATGAATACAGCTTGTATTATTGTTTGTACCTTTATTCGCTCACTGGCTAGTTTGCTACCTGCAAAGCTACATCCATAAAAACAGTGGCAGAGAAATGGAGGTGATGCTGTTTGAGACGAGCAGCTGGGTTGTTGTTGAGTTTTTTGTTTGGTGCAGTATTTCTGTGGACATGCACTAAAAATAGTTTATTATGTGAGTTCAGTGCAGGAGCTGCTGATGACTCCGCAGGTGTAAAACAACATGAGAATCTGTGCTAATATTAGCAAGCTAGGCTAGCCAACTTCCATTTAGGGGACTAGCACAACACAAGTCGTAAAGAGACCATACAGTTCAAATCACTAATATCGTCATTGACAGCTGGTGTGAACTCGTGGACCAGGTCTCAGTTCTCAGTCAACTGATGATGCTAACTCTGAGGCTCGACGCTAACGCTGCATTAGCACGTTGCTGGCAGGAAGTAAACACATGCTGATGTGGAAGCCTTATTCACATTTGTTCCCACATTACCCAAACTGCCAGCCATGTAGTCATACCACAGTAACAGGCTAAATGAGCTTCTTTTGTTGGCTTTACATATTGTGACTTGTTGAGGTGAGACCGACCGTATGCAGTGTTTTATTTAGATGAGCTGTAGGTGTCAGAGACGTGTCGTCGCAGCCTCGTCAGCACAGGTTTGTGTAGTTGTTTTCACAAAGTGGGAGATACTCAAGGTTTCAGAAATCAGACTCAAATAATGTGACACATATTTATACTTTCTATTCACAAGAAGTGAAGAGGACGTGCACAGCTCGCTTGGTTAACATTTTTGGAAAGGTAAAATAAATCTCTACTTCACTGAATTCTTTGAAATGTATTTCAGCACATTTTACCTTTCTGTAAACGAGTCCCCCCCCCCCCCCCCGCTGTTATAACTTGTGACAAAGCTAAGACATGTCCCACAACTCATCACAGCATCATGAAGCTCCCTGAAACTTTTTCAATTACCTTCTCCAAAAGTTCCTGAGCTCTGAATATCCAGAGTGGCAATCAGGAAGTGACTCTACAGTGGCCCAGTGGGGTCAGATGGAACGGGAGGGGGGGGGGTTAGGATGTGTAAAACACAAAAAAAAAGAGAGAGAGAAGGAAGTGAAATAGGGACGGAGATTATTCCTCTCTGTCTGCAGCGAGGATGGGAGGTCAGGGAGGCGAGCCGGCAGCCAGCGGTTTAAATGACTTGGTTTTAGTCGAGCGTGGTCTAATACAGCACCTTCAGTCACCTCGGCTGCTCGTTTTATTCTTCCTCTTTCAAAATTAATTTCCTCTTTGAAAGGGGGGCTTTCAGAAATGGATGGCTACGAGGCGCTGGAGGTGCTCTGTGTCTTTTCTTTTTTCCTCTCTCTTCATCCTCCCCATCAATTGGAGCGCGGTCAGATTGTTCTGAAATCTGCCTTTCTTTGGGGCGGTTTAATTTGGTGGCTTTATGAACCTGCTGCTGATTGTGTGGAAGCTGATTTCAGAGCAGTGGTCTAATGATTCTCCACTTTTTTTTCAGCAGACATGTTGAAGCTCTCTTTTCTAATTGGATAGTGACAGATGTGGTTTGTGTTGCGGCTGTGACGGGTTTTAGGTTTGGCTTGAAATGCGAAGTGTTCGTGTCTCTGTTATTGTTCAGTTTGCACAGTATTTCCTTAAGATTAGATGATCTTTGTCGTCATGGTTACAGTAATGGGAAGGTGGTTCAGTTTGCCGAACGATCGCAGATAAAAGATACAACAGTTTATAAACCCGTCCGTCCACCACCGCCTCCTCCTGACGTGGACTTTGTCTCTTTATACTGCGTCACCGACGCTTCTCCCTTTGCTCCTGTCATCATTACTATGACCACTAGATGTCGCCTAGCAACGAAACCTACCTATGAGGTCACAATAATGAGTCTGGATGAAAAGGTGCGCGGTACACCTGACTGTCATCGTGCGTTTGGTCACGATTCAGCAGTTGGCGTTCAGGTGCGACGTGCAGCGATTAAGAAGAACATGATCCAGGCAGAATCATCAGTGGCGCCGTCCTCGTCAGGGCAGGAAAGGAAGGAAGGTGGGTTGATGACGCCAAAGTCATTCATCCTATTTTGTGCCCTATGCCTTTACCACAGGTCAAACCAGCTTTCACCCAATCACACTAAACAAACCAAAGTTTGATCTGTTGAGACATAAGGACACAGTCATCAGGTGGTTGTTGTATTCCTCAGATGTGTGTGAGGATGTTGGAAACGAGCCGCCAGCTGCTTCCTCATCGCTGGAGTGTGACCTGTAATTTATGGTGAAAGTCCAACCTGAGAAACAGCAACAAGAAGCTGAAGTCCCGTTCCTGCTCAAACTGCAGGAAAGTTTCCAGGAAAGTTCCCGTGGTCAGAGTCGACATAGCTTTTTCTTTGCCACATTTGAATTGAGGCCTGAGTTCTCCGTGTTGTTGTGGAAAAGCTGCAGATCATCAAGTGATTAAAAAAAAGACTTTCTGCACGTTTCTTTTTCCGTTTCTGCAAAACAGCAGCTTCTGATTTTTTTTTATGTGGGATTTATCTCCACGTCTTTTCTCGGTTCCCCCGCTGCTGCAGGAGTCGGATAGTTAGGGAATCGATCAAGGTGTATTTTAGAGGGATAGCCTGTTCTCTCAACAGGGATCTAAATTTTAAAAGGGTTCTTTTTAAGTGGAGGACGAGGCGTGATCCCTCTCTGTGAAGAGGCATCACTCCCTAAGTCTCTATCATTACCTGCTGACAGCCGGTCTTAGCCCAGGTCAGATCTCAAAGTCAATCTGTCCTCGTTTCCACTCCCAGAACAGAGAGAAAGAGAAAGAGGAGGTGGAGGGTGAACTTGTTTTTTTCACAAAGAAAGGGAGGGAACAGGAGCGAGTGATTTGAAAGCAGAGAAAGGCTGAAAAGCTGAGAAATACTTGGCGCAAGGGATGAAGACAGAAATTTGTCTTTTCTCAAAGACAGAGAGAGAGAACTAGTGAGTGATTCACAGATGGAGAAAGAAAAAGAGACGGGAAAAAACTAAAAGAGAAAAAAAACTTTTCACAAAGAAAGAAGGATGAGAAAATGTGTTGTAAGGAGGAGAAAACTGAGGAGAAGCTACTTTTGAACAGAAAGGAAGGAAAGGGAAGATGATATGGAAGGAAATGGCTGTAGAGAGAGAGAAGGGCTCTCTTGGTTTTATAGAAATAAAGGAGAAGTGCGTAGAAAGAAATAGAGATGTTGGCTTGAAGGAAGAGGACGGCAACGCCGCTGCTACTGGACTGAGTCAGACTTTGACGCAGGAGACCAGAGTTTGTGTCTCGTCACGATCACGAACAAAAGAGAAAGAAAGTTGAGGAGTTTTTTCACCTGGAAAGAAGCGATTAGGAGAGGGAACAGAATAATAACAAGGGAGTGGGAAAAAGAAAAGATGTGGTGGAATAATATATACACTCGTCTGCTCACGAGGAGGAGGAGAGGGGAGGGAGTCGAATGAGGACACAAGGGAAACTGTCTTAATAAGACAAAAGGACTTTTTCAGAGAGAGGAGGAGAGAGAGTGAAAAATATTTGTTTGTTTAGAGCAAAACAGGAAAAGAGAGAGAGAGACATTTGGACATGCAGAGAGGGAGAAAAGAGAGAGAATTAGCAGCGGAGAAGACAACAGCAAAGAGACACACAGGACGTTTTAGAGAGAGAGACGGTCGAGAGACATCGACACGCAGCAGCAAATGAAAAAGAGAGAGTGAGAGAGTTTCACAGAAGTGAAAGCTCGGTGGATTTAAGCCTGCAGGCGTTTTAGCAGAGCTCGTCTCTCCGGACTAACACTGGCTTTAATGAATCCACACACACACACTGACAGGCAGCTTTTTATCTGTCTGTAGACAAAACACACACACACACACACACACACACACACACACACCTGTGAAGCGATCCACACAGGTACGTTAGTAAAGCACACAGAAAAAAAAGCATGCCTTTCGGGACAAGCAGAGAACATGGACAACCGCAATGACCTGAGACACACACGCACACACACACGCACACACACACACGCACACACACACACACACACACGCACACACACACACACACACACACTGATGTCACTTTTGTGGGACTTCTCTAAATCTTCGTCAGTAACCCTCACCTCTTCATCAGTGTGTGCCACAGAAGCTCGTCCACTGTGTCGATGTTGTTACTGTGTCGTTAACAGCAGCTGGATCAGCTGTGATCACTTCCTGTTTGAACCCGTGGGTCTACAGTCACTGTGTTACTGAAGAAAACTTTCCAACGTGACGACCGTCGCCATGACGCCGAGGTTTTGAAGGGGCTTTTTTTCTGTCATATGTAAGTTGATTATTGACTCTTGCTCTGGTGGACATCAGAGATCCTGACGTCCTCAGGAAGTTTACGTCTCGTGTCTCAGTCATGTGAAACTCATGATGACCTCCGGCCCGTTAAGAGTTGTTCCCAAACACAGTCATGACGAGTCTGTAAGATGATTGATAAGATTATATTAAGTACTTATATTCTTACTTATATTTGACAGTTGAGCGGTGACAGGAAGAGTGACACACACACACACACACACACATAATTAATAAAACAGTCTTGGAGATGAGGAGAGACGAACTCCATGGAGCCCAGAGGTGTCTCCAGAGGTGTGGAAGCCTGAAGCCTGAGACTCGCTCCCAGTGAGCGACACTCATTGGAATAAATGGGACGCCATCTTGGAACATGTGGAGTCCTCACATGACACAGACTTTATGTCCAAATAAGGTCGTTCCTCTCCTCGTCATAGAGACGTTATGTCTTCCTAAAGACAGACGCTCCGTGCTGTTTGTCCGCTGCATACCTTTCCTTGAATGTCTGCCTCTCCCTGCACATGCTTATCTATGGGACTCGGTTGCTATGGTTACTGCTGATGGGAGCGGGGCAGTCATACGTGGAGGTAAACAATGAAGCACTGCTACAGTAAACGGCCTGAAACTGAGACCTAAAGACTCAGTGATGCAGCTGAGGTTCAGCATGTGAAGTTTCAGTTCCAGTTGTAAATGCAAAGGTCCAGTATCAGGAGGCGTGTAGAAAAACACAGTAGTATACAGTATACAGTATATATAATATATATATATATATATATATATTATATATACACACACATATAAAATACAGTAATGCTGCAGAGAAAACGCATGTGTCCAAACTGTTCTGCAGTCAGCCAGCAGAGGACAACAGAGGGACGTCTGTCCTACTGTTTACAGTCAAAATATAAAGTCCATAGAGTCTCACACACCTCTACTAACACACACACACACACACACACACACAATGTAACAAGCAGACAAAGCAAAGAGTGATATAAACACGGAGGGAGAGACGACGTCAAAGTTATGACATTGACCGAAAGAGAAAAGAGAGAGAGGAGCGGCGGAGGAAAAGAGGAGAGAAAAGAGGCCGAGAGACTTTAAAAGGGAATAGAGCTCCTTTAATCTACTGGTCTCTCTCCTGCAGCCTCGGGCGAGCCTCCAGCACTCCCTCTCTCTTTCTCTCTCTTCCTCTCCTCTCCTTCATTAGTGGCCAATCAGAGAGTGAGTGATTTAATGGAGGAGTAAGAGGAGAGGGGTTGACACGTAACCCTCACCTGCTAGACGAAGGAGAGACGGAGAGGGAGGCCGAGAGGACGGAGAGAGGCGGGACTGTGGTTCCTGTTGGTCTCAGTCTCAGACAGAG